>NW_016108097.1:116143-196737 GCF_001604975.1 Cebus imitator | reverse complement strand
TTTTAAGAGATGAAGCCTTGCTCTGTCACTCAGGCTGCAGTACAGTGGCATGTTCGTGGCTTACTGCAGCCTTGAACCCCTGGGCTCAAATGATCTTCCCACCTCAATCTCTCAAATAGCTAAGACTTCAGGTGCATGCCACCAAGGCTGGCTAATTTTTAATTTTTTTTTAGAGATTGGGTCTTGCTGTGTTACCCAGGCTGTTCTCAAATTCCTTGCTTCAAGGGATCCTCCCACCTCAGCCTCCCAAAGTGTTGGGATAACAGGCGTTAGCTACCACGCTGGGCTCCAACTTCATTTTTTTGAATATGCAAATCTGGTTGTCTAAGCACCATTTGTTGAAAAGATTATTCTTTCCTTACTGGCAGGTCATGACACCCTTGTTGAATATGTATTGCATCTCTTATACAGAACATACAGTGGAATCTTTACTTTTTTTATCCTGTATAACAGTCTCTGCCTTTGGCTGGATTAATTTATGCTCATTTGATGTTATTATTGATATAGTTGCATTTATGTACACCAGTTTACTTTCTCCAAATGTTTCAGGGTTTTTTCTCTGATCTTTCCTCATTTCTTTTACTTTAAAGCAATATTTTCTTTGGTAACATTTAGTTCTTCTTATGTCATTTTCATCTTTTTATTTATTTTTTTTTTTTGAGAGGGGCAGACAGTGTCTCACTCTGTTGCTCAGGCTGGAGAGCAGTTGCAGAATGTTGGCTCATGGCAAACTCCACCTGCCGGGTTCAAGCAATTCTTGTGCTTTAGTTTCCCGAGTAGCTGGGATTACTGGCATGTACCACCACGCCTAGGTAATTTTTGTATTTTTAGTAGAGACAGGGTTTCACCATGTTGGCCAGGCTGGTGTTGAACTCCTGGCCACAAGTGGTCTGCCTGTCTTGGCCTCCCAACGTACTGTGTTACAGGCCTGAGCCACCTCTCCCAGCCCGCAATATGTTTTTGAGTGAGATTTTATGGATTGCTTTAGTGCTTATCATATACATCTCAACCAGATTTCTCTCATATTTGTTACTAGTTTTATTCCAGTGAGGAATAGAAACATTACCACTATATGGCTCTATCTTCTCTTCCTCCCTTTTATGCTATGGTTACACATATATCTTTTATTGTTTTGTTAACAGATATAACAATTATATCTGTTATAATTTTTAATTAATAAAATTTTGTCTTTTATAGAAGTGAAAAGAAAGGAGAGCAAGTATACATTTATAGTGTTAGATGACTCATATATTTTTTGAGACAGAGTCTTGCCTTGTCACCTAGGCTGGAGTGCAGTGGCACAATCTTGGCTCACTGCAACCTCTGCCTCACAGGTTCAAGTGATTCTCTTGCTTCAGCGCCTGAGTAGCTGGGACTACAGGCACAGTGCTGCCATGCCTGGCTAATTTTTTGTATTTTTAGCAGAGATGGGGTTTCACCATGTTGGCCGGGATGGTCTTGATCTCCTGACCTCGTTATCTGCCTGCCTCCGCCTCCCAAAGTTCTGGGATTATAGACATGAGCCACTGCACCTGGCCAAGCTGACCCTTCATATTTACCATTTGTATTCTCTTCATTGGTTCCGAAGGAATCATGTTACTATCTGGTGTCGTTTCCTTAGTTTGATGAAGCTTTGTTCCCACCCCGCCACTCTTCTGTTACTTACAGATTATGACATTTCTATATGTTATAGGTACAGCAGTACAATTATATGCATATTTTATGCAGTTGTTTTTTTAAATGAGCTGGGAGAACAAATACATACATATGCTGAGTTTTAATTAGATAATTACTTTTCTTGACACCCAGACTTTTCATGTTGACTTGTGTGGATTCTTGGGCCACTTGCCTTTAGCCTGAAGAAATTCTGTATGTGTGTTTTATCAGGTGGGTCTGCAAGCAATGATCAGTTTTTGTTTATCTGAAAATGTATTTATTATGTCTTCATTTTGTTGTTGGTAGTGTTTTTCTTAAGTTTTTTTTAGAGAGGTTTTAGTTTTACAGAAAAATTGAAAGGAAGGTGTGGAGATATCCCTTCTTCCTCCACATATGCATAGCTTTCCTATAATCAATATCTCCCACCAGAATGGCATATTTGTTGCAGTTGATGAGCCTGTATATATGCATCTTTATCACTAGTTTCTATCAGGGTTAATTCTTGGCATTTTGTATTCTGTGAGTTTGAACAAATGTATAAAGCTATATATCCACCATTATAATGATGGACATACAGAGTACTGACACTGCACTAAAAATTCTCTTTGCTCTGCCTAGTAATCACTCTCTACACCCTAACCCCTGGCAGCCAGTGATCTTTTTACTGTCTCCATAGTTCTGCCTTTTCCAGAATGTCATACAGTTGGAATCATATAGTATGTAGCTTTTTCAGGTTGCCTTCTTTCACTTAGTAATAGGTATTTAACTTTCCTCCATGTCTTTTCATAGCTTGATAACTTATTTTTTTTTCAGCACTGAATTATGTTTCATTGTCTGGATATATAACATTTTGTCCATTCATTTACTGAGAGACATCTAGGTTGCTTATGAGTTTTGGCAATTATGATTAAACGTGCTATAAATTTACATGTGCAAGTTTCCATGTGGACATTCATTTGCAACTTCTTTGGTAGATACCAAGCAAAGCAATTGTTGGATTGCATCAGTAAGAGTACTTTTAGTTTTATAAGAAACTGCCAAACTGTCTTACAAAGTGGTTGTAACATTTTGCATTCCTACCAGCAAAAGTGTTCCTGATGCTCCATATTCTTGTCAGCCTTTGGTGGTGTCAGTGTTTTGAATTTTAGCCATTCTAGTAAGTATGTCATGATATCTCATTGTTTACAGCATTTCTCTGGTAACATACGATGTGGAGCAACTTTTCTTGCACTTACTTGCCATCTGTGTCTATATCTTCTTTGGTGAGGTATCTGTTAAGGCTTTGGCCAATTTTTAATTCCTAAGGCAGAGGCTTAGATTATTGATTTTAGATCATTTTTCTTTTTTAATGCAGTCCTGTGTCACTTAGTGATCAGAATACATCCCGAGAAATGTGTCATCATTAGGTGATTTTGTCCTTGGAGAACATTATAGTGTTCTTACACAAACCTAGATGGTCTAGCCACACTTACGCTATATGGTATAGCCTATAGCTCCTAGGCTGCAAACCTGTATAGCATCTTACTGTACTGGATACTGTAACCAGTTGGAACACAATGGTAATTATTTGTGTATCTAAGTATAGAAAAGGTAAGGTATATTATAATATGGTATAAAAGATAAACAATGGTATACCTGTATAGGGCACTTACCATGAATGGAGCTTATAGGACTGGAAGGCGCTCTGGGTGACTCACTGAGTGAGTAGTGAGTGAATGTGAAGGCCTAAGATGTTATCATACATTACTATCAACTTTATAAACATGGTACACTTAGACTACACTAAATTTATTTTAAAAACTTTTCTGGCCGGGCGTGATGGCTCACACCTTTAATCCCAGCACTTTGGAAGACCAAAGCAGATGGATCACTCGAGGTCAGGAGTTCGAGACTAGCCTGTCCAACATGGTGAAACACCATCTCTACTAAAAAATACAAAAATTAGCCAGGCGTGGTGGTGGACGCTTGTAATCCCAGCTACTTGGGAGGCTGAGGCAGGGCGAATTGCTTGAACTCGGGAGGAGAAAGTTGCAGTGAGCCGAGATCCAGCCTGGGCAACACAGTGAGTCTCTGTCTTGGGGACAAAAAAAAAAATTGTTTCTTCAATAATAAATTAACCTTAGCTTACTGTAACATTTTTATTTCTTAAACTTTTTTTTTTTACTTTTTGACTCTTTTGTAATAACATTTTGTAGTAATTCTTTTGTAATAACACCTAGCTTAAAACACAAAATACTGTTTAGCTATACAAAAATATTTTGGCTTTTTTTGTTTGTTTTCTTTTTTTCTGAGAGGGAGTCTCACTCTGTCGCCCAGCCTCGAGTGCAGTGGCGTGATCTCAGCTCATATATCCTTATTCTGTCAGCTTTTTTCTATTTTAAAAAATTCTGTTTTTTAGTTTTTAAGCTTTTTTTGTTAAAAACTAAGACACAGACACACGCATTAACATACGCCTACACAGCATTAGGATCATCAGTGTCACTGTCTTCCACCTCATACCTTGTTCTACTGAAAGGTCTTCAGGGGCAGTAACATGGAGCTGTCACATTGTATAATATCAATTCCTTCTTCTGGAATACCTCTGAAGGGTCTACTTGAGGATCTTGAGGATGTTTTACAGTTAACTTAAAAAAAATAAGTGAAAGGAGTATACCTAATTATTTCAGATGGAGTCTTGCTCTGTCACCTAGTTTGGAGTGCAGTAGTGCAATCTTGCCTCACTTCAACCTCTGCCCTCTGGGTTCAAGCTATTCTTCTGTCTCAGCCTCCCGAGTAACTGGGATTATAGGCATGCACCACTATGCCCAGCTAATTTTTTTGTATTTTTAGTAGAGACAGGGTTTTACCATGTTAGCCAGGCTTATCCCGAACTCCTGACCTCAGGAGACCTGCCCACCTTGGCCTCCCAAAGTGCTCGGAATACAGGCATGAGCCACCATGCCTGGCCATGGAGTATACTTAAAAATAATAATAAAAAGTATAGTATAATAAATACATCGATTAGTACCACAGTCATCATTATCAAACATGTATTGTACATAATTATATGTGCTATAGTTTTATATAGCCAGCAGCACATAGTAGGTTTGTTTACAACAACATCACCATGAATGTGAAAATGCATTGCTCTGCAAGGTTACAACTGCCATGACATCATTAGATAATAGGAATTTCAGTTCCATTATCATCTTACAGGACCATCATTGTCGTATATGAGGTATGTCATTGACAAAAACATCATTAGGTGGCACATGACTGTATATGCAATTGGTGCTATAAATTTCTCCTGTAAGCATTGCTTTCACTACATTCCACAAATTTTGATAAGTTGTGTATTATTTTCATGTAGTTGAAAACATTAAAAAATTTCTCATCAGATTTCTTCTTTGACCCTTGTGTATTTAGAAGTATGTTGTTTAGTTTTCACATATTTTGGGATGTTCTATGTATCTTTCTGTTAATTGACTTCACTAGTTTAATTTTATCTTGGTCTTAAATCAGATGTTATATATTGTATGTTTTTAAAAAATTTGTTAACATTTATTTTATGACCTAGAGTGTGATCTATTTTTATGAATATTCCATGTAATGTTGAGGATATGTATTCTGCTATTGTTGGATGAAGTGGTGTATAAATATAAATTACATCCAATTGATAGGTGGTGTTATTGAGTTCAAATATATCTTTATGGATTTTCTGCTTGTTAAATCTGTCCATTTCTGCTGAGAGATCTTGAAGTCTCCAGTTATGGTAGTGGACTAATTTATTTCACTTTGCAGTTTACTAGTTTTTGCTTTTTGCTTTGTGTTTTAACACTATTGATAGATGTATACATGTTATAGATTAATTGTGTTTTCTTGGAGAATTGAATCCTTTATCATCGTGTAATACCCTTCTTTATCCTTGATAACTTTCCTTGCTTTAAGTCTATACTGCCTGAAATTAATGTGGCTACTTCTGCTTTGCATTGATTAGTGTTAGCTTAAAGTTTGCAATATACATTTACGACTAATCCAAGCCAGCTTTCCAATAACACTATTACACATTTACAGATAATGTGATTGCATTATAGTAGCAAAATTATCCTAATTTCTCCTTCCCATTCCTGGCATTCATTTTACTTATATGTAAGCATTCATAAATACATATAAAGAGCATACATAATTAAATACATGTTGCAGTTTCTATTTTGAACAAACCATTGTCTTTTAGGTCAATTGAGAATTTTTTTAAAAATTAAAAAAAAATTTACTGTCTTTATTCCTTCATCAGCTTTTCCTTTCTTTATGTAGAACTGAATTTCCGACCTATATTATTTTCCTTCTGTAAAACTTCTTTTAACACTTCTTGCACGGCAGTTTTATTGGCAACAAAGTGACTAAATTTTTGTTCATCTGACAAAGTATTTTTTCTTCACTTTTAAAGTATAATTTTACCCACTACAGAATTCTATGTTGGTAGTTTTTTTTTCTCTCAACAGTTTGTTTGTTTGTTTGTTTGTTTGTTTGTTTATTTATTTATAGATGGAGTCTCATTCTGTTGCCCAGGCTGGAGTACTGTGGCATGATCTCAGCTTGTTATAACCTCTGCCTCCCAGGTTTAAGTGATTCTCTTGCCTCAGCCTCCTGATTAGCTGGGATTACAGGCGTGTGCCACCACACCTGGCTAATTTTTATATTTTTAGTAGAGACAGGGTTTCATCATCGTGACCAGGCTGGTCTTGAACTCCTGGCCTCAAGTAATCCACCCGCCTCAGCCTCCCAAAGTGTTGGGATTACAGGTGTGAGCCACCATGCCCAGGCCTCTCTTTACAGGTTAAACATTTCACTCTACTCTCTTACTTGCATTGTTTCTGAGAAGTTGTTGTGATCTTTACTTCTCTATAATTAAGGTATTTTTAACCCCTTGGATTTCTTTGGAAATTTGTTATTGTTACATTTTTCTGTACTTCAAAAATTATAATGCCTAAGCTTTTGCTTTTTTTTTTTTTTTTTTTTTTTTTACATTTATCTAGCTTACTGTCCTTAGTTTCTTGGATCTGTGTGTGGTTTGGTGTGTGACAGTAATTTGGGGAGATTCTCAGTCATTGTTGTTTCAAATGTTTGTAATGTTCCTTTTTGTCTTTCTTCTACTTCTGGTATTCCCATTAAGTGTATATCTTTTATAGATGTCCCACACTTCTTGGATATTCTACTTTTTTAGTCTTTTCTCTGTTTGCTTTTCAGTTTTGGAGGTTTGTAGTATTCCATTGTATAGATATAGCACATTTTAAAAGCCTGTTCACCAGTTGATGGATGTTTGGTGTTTTTATGCTTTTTGGCTATTATTAATACTGTCACTTTGATATTGATGTGCAAGCTTTTCTGTTAACATACTGTTACTGAAACACTGTTTCTTAGCACACAGAAAGCCAATGACTAAGACAACAAGTATTGCCGAAGAAGGCTTTAATTGGGTGCTGTGGCTGATGGGAGCTCAGTTTCATATCCCTCTCCTTGACCAACTAAAATTAGGGGTTTATGTAGCAGGGAGAAATGTAACAGTGTGTAAAGAAACAGGAGGTAGGGAGGGGCAAAGAAGCAATCATGGTGAGGGGTCCTGCATCTCCTTGTCTGGATGTGGTGATTGGTGAATTTCAGTTCTTTGATACTTTTCAAGAGCAGAAGATCATTTCATGAGGAAGGAACTCAGCTAAATAAAAGTTTCAAACTTAAAGAATGTCTCTGTTTATATTAAAAAAACTATGGGACTGTTGGGTTGGTTTCAATATGTGTGCATTTCTCTTGGGTATATACCTAGTAGCCGAATTGTTAGATCATGTTATCTTTCTTTTTAACTTTTTAAGGAACTAACTTTTTTTCTAACGTGGCTGCACTGTTCTGCATTCCCACTAGCAATGTCTGAGGGTTTCCAGTTTCTCCACATTCTTATCACCATAGCCTTTCACCTCCTTTTTCATTATAGCATTCTAAGTGGATGTGGAATGGTAGCTTTTTGGTTTTAATTTGCATTTTTCTAAAGGCTAATGATATTTTCATGTGCTTATTGGCCATTTATATATGTTCTTTGGAGAAATGTCTGTTAAAATTCTTTGTCCATTTTTCAATTGGCTTAATGTGTGTGTGTGTGTGTGTGTGTGTGTGTGTGTGTGTGTGTGTGTGTGTGTGTTTTGTTTGGTTTTGTTTCTTTTTTGAGACAGAGTCTTGGTCCATCACCCCAGGCTGGAGTGCAGTGGCCTGATCATGGCTTACTGCAGCCTCGACCTCCTGGGCTCAACCTGTCCTCCCACATCTGCCTCCCAAATAATTGGGACTACAGAGGGGCTTACGGCCACCCATGGCTACTTTTTTTTTTTTCAATGTTTTTGTAGAGACAGGGTCCTCCTATATTGACAAGTTTGTCTTGAACTCCTGGGCTCAAGTGAGCCTTCTGCCTTGGCCTTCCAAAGTGATGAGATTATAAGCATGAGCCACTGTACCTCGCCCTTATTTGTGTTTTTATTATTGAGTTGTAAGAGTTCTGTATATATTCAGTGTACAAGTTTTTTTTTTCCAGATATATGATTTGTAAATATTTTTTTCATCATTACGCTGTATGTTCACCTCCTTAATATCGTCCTTTTTTCCATAAAAGATTTTAGTTTTAGTAATTTACATTTATATATTTTTTGGTTGCTGCAGCTTTTTGTGTCACATGTTAGAAACCACTGTTTAAAAAAAAGAAAAAGGTGGATCCCTTCCTTACAACTTATACAAAAATTAACTCCAGATGGATTAAAGATTTAAACATAAGACCTAACACCATAAAACCCCTAGAAGAAAACCTACACAATAGGCATAGGCAAGGACTTCATGACTAAAACACTAAAAGCAATGCCAACAAAAGCCAATAGACAAATGGCATCTAATTAAACTTAAGAACTTCTTCACAGCAAAAGAAACTATCATCAAAATGAACCGTCAGCCAACAGAACGGGAAAAAATTTTTGCAAGCTACCCATCTGACAAAGGACTAATATCCACATCTACAAAGAACTTAAACAAATTTACAAGAAAAAAGCAACCCCATCAAAAAGTGGGCGAAGGATATGAACAGACACTTTTTCAAAAGAAGACATTTACGTGGCCAACAAACATGAAAAAATGCTCATCATCACTGGTCATTAGAGAAATACAAATTAAAACCACACTGAGATACCATCTCACGCCAGTTAGAATGATGACCATTAAAAAATCTGGAGACAACAGATGCTGGAGAGGATGTGAAAAAATGGGAACACTTTTACACTGTTGGTGGGAGTGTAAATTAGTTCAACCATTGTGGAAGTTAGTGTGGTGATTCTTCAAGGACCTAGAAATAGAAGTACCATGTGACCCAGCAATCCCATTACTGGGTATATATCCAAAGGATTATAAATCATTCTAATATAAAAACACATACACATATATGTTTATTGCAGCACTGTTCACAATAGCAAAGACTTGGAACCAACCCAAATGCCCATCAATGATAGACTGGATAAAGAAAATGTGATACATATATACCATGGAATACTGTGCAGCCATGAAAAAGGATGAGTTCATGTCCTTTGCAGGGACATGGATGAAGCTGGAAACCATCATTCTCAGCAAATTGACACAGGAGCAGAAAACTAAACACTGCCTGCCCTTACTCGTAAGTGGATGTTGAACAATGAGAACACATGGAGACGGGAACATCATACACTGGGGCCTGTTTGGGGTTGGGGGGCTAGGGGAGGGTTAGCATCAGGAGAAATACCTAATATATATGACAGGTGGATGGAGGCAGCAAACCACCATGGCATGTGTATACCTATGTAACAAACTTGCACGTTCTGCATATGTACCTCAGAACTTAAAGTATTTTTATAAAAAAGGTCACGAAGATTTATACCTGTGTTTTCTTCTAAGACCTTTATAGTTTCAGCTTTTCTATTTAGATATATCTCCATTTTGAATTAACTTTTTTGTTGGTATATTAGGTAGCTGTCCAGATTTATTACTTTGCATGTGGATATTCTGCTGTTGCAGCACCATGTTTTGAGAAGACTGTTCTTTTACCATTTAAAGGTCATGGGACTCTTGTGAAAAATTAGTCGACTATAGGTATATAGGTTTATTTCTGGATTTTCTATTCATTTCCGTTGGTCTGTATGTCTATCCTCATGTCAGTTCCACCTTACCTTAATTACTGTAATTTTATAATAGGTTTTAAAATTGGGAAGTGGGAGACCTATAACTTTGTTTTCTTTTTCAAGGTTTTTTGGCTCTTCTGGTTCTTTTGTGTCTCTATATGAAGTTTAGAATAAGCTTTTCTGTTTCTGTACTCTTATCCCCAGCCTGTAGATCTCTTGCCTGTCCCTTTCCTGGTGGTGGTGTGTGGGAGGCCAGAGGTGCAGTCCAAATGGAAAGAGATTACATTCTTGTAGTGATCTAGTGGTAAGCATGGTGGAAGATTTCAAGATGGGACATGGTTAAAAGATACATTTGTTCTAATTTTATGGTATGAAATTCCCAATGTAAATTTAACATGACCAGAAATTTTGAGATTGTCAAATGAAACACAATAACTACCTTTGAGAGAGTCACTGGAAGTTTGTATTCATATATATTATAATGCAAGATACAGCATCATTAGTAATGATTGAACCAGCATTAAATAAATGGCATTAATGAACTGCAGCAGATATATGTTGTCTAAATACCAACATGTCCTAGGAGCCATGGCATTGTGAGTAATACTAGTATTATTACCTTTTTCTTGGGTGACAGGAAATTAGCCAGGAAAAGCACATATAACAGTGAAGAATTAGAGATGGTGTCTGGACACTTTGAAGAAAGTTCATGTGTGTGAAAACTTTAAGCTGAATACATGTTGAGTATAACATAATTGTTTACATTCTTCTATTGCTGCTTTCATTTCTTTCCATGAGTGTAAATGTAGTCTTTCCATAATTGTATTCTAGTTGTGGTTTAATTTTGTGGAGCTTTTCCAGTTTTTCATGCTTATTATTTTTAGTGGCTATGATAATTTTATATTATTCCTTCTTTCTTCACCTTCCAAGTGGATAAACAGTTTCTAGCACAAAAGAGGTTATGGGCTTTATCAATGAATGTGTGCTTTCAAGGCATTTTGTCCCATATGTCTGCAAGTTCCCAACGGGATATATAACCATGAGACTCGAAGTTTAAGTTCAGTTTCTGGCTTTTTCTCAACGTGTACAATAAACAACAATAGGCCAGGTGCAGTGGCTCATGCCTGTATTCCCAGCACTTTGGGAGGCCGAGGTAGGTAGATCACTTGAGGTCAGGAGTTCAAGATGAGCCTGACCAACATGGTGAAACCCCGTCTCTACTAAAAATACAAAAACTATCCGGACATGGTAGCACCCTGTAGTTCCAGCTACTCAGGAGGTTATCGTGGGAGAATCACTTGAACCCCGGAGACGGAGGTTGCAGTGAGCCACAACTGCACCACTGCACTCCAGTCTGGGCAACAGAGTGAGACCTGTCTGGAAAAAAACAAAACAACAACAACAGAAACCCACCAGAAATCCTTGGAGTGTCTTTGTTATGTAATTAGGTGGAGACCTCTGAAGGCTCATCACCAAAAATACCAAGCACATGTTTAGAGGGCTGGGACTTCAGCTACCAGAACTCTAGGGAGGTCAGTGATGTCATCAATCATTTCTGCAGAATGAAACTCAAAACTCTGGATACTGAAGCTCAATGGGCTCTTCCTGGTTAGCAAACACACCAGTGTGTCCAGAGGCTGATGCATCCTGGCTCCACATCATGGAGTCAGGAGAGGGTATGGAAACTATGTGCCTGGGACCTTCCCAGACCTCACCCTATGTGTATCTTTTATAGTTAAACTAGTTCTAAGTGTAGCACTTTCCCTGAATTCTCTGAGTTGTACTGAATTATTAAACCTGAGTGGACTGTGGAGGCCCCTCGGTAGCCAGTCAGCTTGGGGAATGCCTGGATCCTGAAACTGACATCAGAAGTGAGGGCAGCCTTTGGAGGACTTTCCCCTTCACCTGTGGGGTCTGTGCTAATTAAGGTAGTTACTGTCAGAATTGAATTGCAGTACACTCCATTCCATATTCTGAAATATCTGCTCATAAATATTATCCGCTTTGATACGATTGCCCCTTGAGCCACTGCGCTTAGCCTGAAATGTCTTATTTTTATATTTTTAAAGGCAGCTTTTAGCATACATGGTAAACTTCTTTCTTATTATTACCTTTCTTATGCATGCTGGTATTTAAATATTTACATACCTTTAGTGCAGATACCTCTCTTGGCCACCCTTCATTTCTGACTTTAGGCTGTACTATATTAATATAGTAATTGTGAGCATTTTCCCACCATGTTCTTAAAACCATACTAGTCATATTTATGAGTAGATATTTCAGAATATGGACATAATTTATAAAAAATCTCCCAGCCTCATCTAGGGTTCTGTTTAATTGGAAATTGTTAAGACACACACTCTCCAAGCCCATTATCTGGCTGTTCTAACTTTATTATACTAGTGAATTAATATTATGTTTAGGTGCATGTCATATCATCCATGTTAACTCTTCATTGAGGAGAAGTTTTGAGAATTGTAGCCTTGTTTTGTTTATTGATAATATTGATTATTGATCTTTCCTCTTTTTTTTCTTTTAAATACCTGATACAAATTCTAGTGTTTGATAATACAGAGTGCCTTTACTATAAAAAAATTATTTGGAGTATAAAAATCTGATTGACAGTATTAAAATTATGATGCAAAATAGGAAAACAAAGATTCCCTTTATCTGTAGTATTTTTGACATCAGGTATCTGAGAGTTGGATTTTTGTGTTCAGGGAGAGACTTGAGTCTCTTCTTTAGGTTAAGATTTCTCATTCCCAGTACCTAGCATAGAGGTTGGCATGTGCTTGGTACTCACTAAATGTTTACTGGATCAATGAACTAATGAAGTGGAGGGTGTGAAACAGGGTCACTGTGCACTGGTTACCAACATGTCTAAGCTCAGTGAGACACAACTGACGTGAAGCCAGTTTGTTACTTACAGACAGGCAGTGAGGGTCAGAAGAAGCCTGAGGATTTTTTACGCTCCAGTTTCTCAAGGCTGAGGAAAGCTGCCTGGGGTGGATGGAGTCTCATCTGCATGTTCCGCACTTGCACCACAGCTGCAGGACTTTAGAAAGCAGCCTGACATGGGTATTATACCCCAGGTGCCACAGAATTACTGGGTTAAAGTGTAGAACGGCATCCTGTTTCGGGCAGGGATTGAAACAGAACCTGGGCTTCTCTTGCTAGTCCTTCCCTTTCTCAGGATGTTTCATTCCTAGATCATTCTACAGTTGTTCTTAAGCACTACAAGGGGGAGCAGGGACAACTGAGTCCGTCCAAGGCCACCTAGAGACTTGTCCTTCAGGGGAGAAAATGAAAATTCTTGTGGGACATTTCTTACGTATTTAACCTTTTATGGCAGAGACTCTCCCAAGCCATTTTATGTGTTTTGTTGGCTTTTTCTTAATAATAATCTAACAAATTTGCTGTTATTGTAATCCCTATCTTAAAGAAATTTGTGTAAATGGGATTATGTAAATTATAACAAAGACAATTTGCAGATTCCCAAGAAAATGCTCTGAGCAGGAAAAGGATGTTTCATAGTATGATTGCTAAGATTGGTGATTTTAAACCTTTTTTTTCTTTCACATGTGAAAGATTACGTTTGTTAAAATTTTTGTGTCATACTCTCAGAGTTATATGCATTTCTGGCATTAGCTAATAATATTATGCCTGCTTGACTTACTAAAAGAAAGCCTATTATAAGGTGAGTGAGTAAATGTGGTGGGAATCTGCTCTAATTTCTTTCATTTATTTTTTTGAGATGGAGTCTCCCTCTGTCGCCCAGGCTGGAGTGTAACCTCTACCTCCCCGGTTAAAGTGATTCTCCTGCCTCAGCCTCCTGAGTAGCTGGGATTACAGGCATGTGCCATCATGCTTGGCTAACTTTTGTATTTTTAGTAGAGACAGGGTTTCACCATGTTGGCCAGGTTGGTCTTGGACTCCTGACTTCAAGTGATCTGCCTGTCTTAGCCTCCCAAAGTGCTGGGGTTACAGATGTGAGTCACTATGCCTGGCCTAATTTCTTAAGGAGCAAATGTAAACCTTAGTACTTTATTATTTTATGACCATATCTAACATCTTTTCCTAGCTGTTGACTGCAGCCCACATCATACTATGGTTAAGAATGGCTGACTTAAATGAAAGTTTAAATTTGAAAACAGTACTGTAACATTTGAGAACTTTTGTGTGATAACGCAGTAGTCCCCCTTTATTCACAGTTTGGTTTTCTGAAGCCTTAGTTACTTGTGATAAGCCTCGATCTAAAAATATTAAATGAAAGATTCTAGGAGTAATTAATTTTAAGACACACATTATTCTGAACAACATAATGAAATCTCTTGCCACCCCATTCTGTCCCACCTGCGACGTGAATACCCCGTTTTGTCCCACCTATCCATGCTGTACATGCCCCTGCATGTTAGTCACTCTGATATCAGATTGACTATCACAATACCTCAGTGCTATGTTCATGTCACTTATTTTACTTAGTAGTGGCCCCAGCGTGCAAGAGTAGTGGTGCCGGCATGTCGTTATAATCGTTTCTATTATTATGTTGTTAATCTCTTACTGTACCCAATTTATAAATTAAACTTTATTATAGGCATCTTTCATGGGAAAAATTTTGGTGAATATAGCAGTTGGCACTATCCATGTTTTCAGGCATCCACTGGGAGTCTTGGAACATATCCTCTCAGAACTAATTATTATTTTGAGGTCTCATGTTTTAAAAGCAAAGTAAAGAAGGTAGATGAGTTCAGAAAGGAAACTGAGTTGAGTTTTGAAGGCCGAGTGGGATTTCATAATGTAGAAAATGTGGTAAAGAGCTGGGATGAAACAGGTGTGTGTATTGTCATTGCAGGCTGGAGTCTGGTACCCTAGGGTGGGGAAGATGATAAGAGATTAAATTATAAAGGTGGCTTGGGGCAAGATTGTGAAGGGTTGTGAGGAGTGGATTTAAGTCTTAGGGCATAGAGCTAGGTGTAGCCACACTAGACCACCAATATTTGTAATTGGGTCACAAACTCAGGTGGCCATACAGATCAAGCAAGTGACTTGCATGTGTGAAGCAGGCCAATATTAGATAATTGAAATGGATAGGGGGCTGTGGTAAAATGGAGAAAATATGCTCATGGAACTATAGCAGTATTTCTAGCCACTTGTTGCCTTTCAAGAATGCTGGTACCATGTTATCTAAACTTCTTATTCTCCATTAGAAGACAGGAATTTGGTTTCATATGTGTGATTTTCTGATTTGCTAAGTATACCTGGTACTGCACACCTATCAGAATGGCTAAACAAAAGAATAAAACCCCAAATCTTGACAAAACTGAGTGCTATGAGAATGGGGAGTAACTGGAACTGTCATACATTGCTTTGAAAACATTTTGGTACTTACGAAGTTAAGAATAAATTTACTATACAACCCAACAATCCCAATTTTAGGTATTTACCTCGGTGAACTAAAAACTTATGTTCTCACAAAAACCTGAACATGAAAGTTGATAGCAGCTTTGTTTATAGTCAACCCCAACTGGAAACCCAGATGTCCTTAAGTAGGTGAATGGATGCATCCATACAGTAGGTTACTCTCAGCAATAAGAAGCAATAGATTTAATCCATGCAAAATGTGAGTGAATCTTAAATGCATTTTGCCAAGTGAAAGAAGGCAGAATCAAGTATACTGCAATTCTCTCATGATGGAAAACAGATCAGTTGTTAAAGGGGTTGGGTAAGGGAATGACTACCAAAGGGCAATCCGTTTGCTGTGAAATGGGGAAGGGGTGGGTTTTGGGGATAAGGAAACAGTCCTCCTTGTACTATGGGGGTGGATACACAACTCTATACATTTGTCACAACCTGTACATTTATAAATGCCAAACAGTGAATTTTATTCTATGCACATTTAAATAAATCAACCAGGTGTCAAGGGAACCCAAGATAGAATGTAGACCAATGATATAACCTCACTGAAGGAGGTAAGGAAAAGGGAGCTGACCCAGGCAACTTTGGAATACATTGTTTGTATTTTGGAATACAGTGTTTGTATTTTATAATGCTGAAGACAAAAAGAACTATATACAAACATATTTGAGTTGATAAATTCATTTTTTCACAGCTGTATGACTTAGCAGTTTTAAAATTACTTTATATGTATACTGTAATTGAATAAGTAAATATATTTCATGTTGTAGATGCTTAAAACTAGGAGAGAAGGAAGTTGCAAATAAGCCATGAGAATGCTGGAATGAACCCTGTGGTGCTGGATTGGAGCTAATCTGTCGGTAGGAATTCAGGTGTTTTCTTTAAAACACACAGACACACATACACAGATTCAAGAAATAAATATAGCAATAAATGTGTGTGTGCGTATCATTTCCTATCTCTGTCCACTGAGAGGTCCTAAAAGCAGTGAGAAACACCATACCTAGCACTTCCATCTTGGTTTCTAGTACCATTCTCCTGTAAGAGGAACCAGGGCTCCTTAGAAAAATGGCTGACTCTATGCCCAAGGCAGAGAAAATACAGGATGAACTTTGAGGATCATGTATTGTCAGAAAATAAGGAAGAGTTCTACACAAAGCAGGTGGGGAATGTCCAAAGGACACATCCAGTCAGTGTTATTCCTGGCCAAAGCTGAAACACCTTGAGTGGTGAGATAAAGAACATTAGAACATTAGATTATAGCTCAAAGAATCAAGTGCCTAAAGTTCATACTTATATAGATACATTAATAAATACATACATAGTAGAGAAAGAACAACTTTTCAGGATAATTTAAAAATAAAAAAGGATTGGCTGAGTGTGGTGACTAACACCTGTAATCCCAGCACTTTGGGAGGTTGAAGTGGGTTGAGGTCAGGAGTTTGAGACCAGCCTGGCCAACATGGTGAAACTCTGTCTCTACTAAAAATACAAAAAAATAGCCACACTCGTTGGCGCGTGCCTGTTATCCCAGCTGCTTGGGAGACTGAGGCAGGAGAATTGCTAGAACTCTGGAGGCAGAGGTTGCAGTGAGCCAAGATTGTACCACTATACTCCCACCTGGACAACACAGTGAGACTCTGTCTCAAAAAATAAATAAATAAATAAATAAAAATGAAGAATTGAAGGAAATAGAAAATCATCTTTAGACCTCCCTCACAGTAGTAACTGCTGAAGGCAAGATCCATCAGTGTGTTAAAATTAGTGGGTAAAACTTAATGAGAAACAGAATATTTGTGTGTCTTCAAAGCATTTTCCCCAAAATACTTTTCTTTTTTTGACATTTTGTTATTATTATTCCATTTTATTATGTAATTCTTATTGTTAATCTTGCTGTGTCACCCAAGCTGGAGTGCAGCATACAATCATAGCTTACTATAACTGTGCCTGGTTTGTTTTAGCCGTCATGCCTGGCTCATTTTTAAATTTTCTGAAGTGAAGGTGTCTCATTGTGTTGCCTAAGTTGGTCTTGAGCTCCTGGTCTCAAATGATCCTCTCACCTTGGCCTCCCAAAATATTGGGATTACAGGTATGAGCCACTGTGCCTAGCCCCCAAATATGTCTTAATTAAACAGGGAACAATAGTAACTTTATGTGTTGAATCCTGGCTGATATCCTCTTAACCACGTGATGAATGTTAAAAATTATTACATATTGATATTGTGTACTCTCTGTTATCATGAATTGAGGACACATTATCATAAAATCCATACCACAATCTAACCATGAGAAAGTATTAGACAAACCCAAACTGAGAGGTGTTCTGCAGAATACCTGGACAATACTCTCTAATGTGCCAAGTTCCTGAAAGACAGGGATAAGCAGAACTGTCATAGGTGGGAGGAGACTCGAGGCATGCCAGCTAACTCCCACGTGGAAAACTGGGTTGGATCCTGAAACAGAAAAGCTGAAGTCTACTGATTGAAGCCTTTAATTTAATTAGTAGTGTTGAATTGATGTTAATTTGTTAGTTTTCCTAATTATACCATTGTTATGTAAGCTGTTAACATTAAGGGAAGGTAGATGAAGACTGTGGAAATTCTCTATACTATCTTTTTGTAAATCTTCTGTATGTCTAAAATCTTACCAGGGCAAAAAGTTAAAACGTTCTCTTCATTGAGGTTGCCAGTCCCTAATGCTCATGTATATTGAATAAGCACTGCCTTCTTATATGCACAGATGAGGGTGTGTACAAAAGTAGGTAGTCTCATTTCTTTTATCACTCTGTGTAGGTGGTATTGTTTCTGTAAGGATGACCCAGATGGTCTTTGCACCTTGGCACAATTCTAGTGCCAAGACTCCCTGAATTGTTGAAGTGCGTCTGTTTTATACCGTGAAATGCTATATGAGAGGATATCCTAGCAAATATGTAAATAATGGTTTTATATAAAAATTAACTAACATAGTGTACAAAGTGTATTTATTTATTGATTAGATAGTCATGGCATGTAAATATATAGTAGAGATGACTTTTTAATTACAGAAAAATTTTAAGCCCAAGATGACTTCTAAACACAATTTTGGTCCATATGTCCCACAGACATCAGTTGATATCAATATATTTTGATTACTTTTAACATTCATCTAAGTAAACTATATTTGGAAAAATAAATCTGCTTAGAAAAAAAATAGCTTGTACTTGAGGGTAAACCATATATATTATATTTTAATTTTTTTTCTTTGACCTCCCTCCCCGCGTTTGTTGTTACCTAGAATTTAACGAACACAAGTTGAGCAAAATGGTATCATAATTTTGAAAGAGTAACTTTTAAAGTACAGTTGGCCCTCCATATCCACAGGATCACTTATGTGGATTCAACCAACCATGGATCAAAAATATTTGGAAAGACAAATTCTGCAAAGTTCCAAAAAAACAAAACTTGATTTTGCCACACTGAGTACTACACTGAATGAAGTGACACATAGGTATTGTGTTAGGTATTATAACTAATGTAGAGATGATTTAAAGTATACAGGAGGATGTACATATCATTATATGCAAATACTACACCATTTTATATCAGGAACTTGAGCATCCTTGGATTTTGTTGTCCTCAAGGTGAGGAGAGACTAGAACCAATCCCCCATGTGTACTGAGGGATGACCGTATATTATAATTTTGAAAGAATAGATGTTCAGAATCCTTTAAACATTTTATTGTATTAGAAAATAATTTGACCATGTACTGCTTGTTTTCATAGCCTAGAGTCGAGGCTATAAAATAGAAACATTACAGTTAAAGGCTTTATATGTCTATTTGTCTTAGCCTAGATATTGAATATGTATTGCTATAGGATGAGAGATCTGGTTTATTTTAGCCACTAGCAGTAAATGTGGTAAAAAAAATTTAAGACTGAAAACTGCAGGGTTGAGGGGTGAAAGGAAGGGCTAAACATTTTTAATTGCAGTGGATTCTGCCAGTGTAGACTGCTGAATGTTTGTGGTTCGGATCTTGTTCACTGAACATTTTAGGACTTGTGTAGGTTTTCCTCAGAGTATGAGGTGGTTGTGAACTGCTTTTGCTAATGGTGAGAGCGAATTATCATAATGTTATAACAAGGATGGCATTTTGGGAGAAATTTAAAGTAGGGGAAAAGGAGGATGGCAAAAACTAAAGTTAGAAAAGTAACTCAAAAAGTTACTTTTTCAAAATTATAGTTTTGTTTAACTTAATTTTGTTCAATTTATGTTCAAAAGTTAAGTTCTGGATAACATCCAACATGGGGGGAGTCAAGAGAATTAAAATCATATTTTTTCTGTAACTGTATAGACTATCTGCTTACTTATATATGTGTCAGATTATATTTTACTTGCCTTCTCATTTGCATCTTACCTTTGTGGCTAAGTTAGCAGGACCTGTGTGGGAATGACATAACTTCACTACCTCTTACCTGCTGCAGCTGCATCGCGTGAGAGGGCTGAACTGTGGCCTAGATTTTTCTCTAAAGCTTTCCACGGAAGTGAGTCAACACATTGTTTCTGGCTTTACTTGCTGTCCCTCCCTAATATGCCAGCTTAGGGTGCTTTGGAATTTTCCAGGTACAGTGTTGGAGAAGTTATAACACGGGAGGAGGCCAGAGCATGGGTTTAGTTTGGTGGGGAGAGGGTTGGAGTGATTGTTCAAGAGAAGCATTGAACGTGACCAAATTGAGTGAGTATAAACCTGAATTAAATATGTACCAAACACTGAAAATCCCTTACTGTATTTTAGTATCCTTTATCATTGTATTTTAAAATTGATTTAAAATCTATACTGAGATTTTTTTAGTGTGGATTTCAACACTTTTTTTGTGCTTTTGCCAAGAACACAGTGTTCTGTTAAGTCATTCAGTGACGAAGATTGCTGGCTTGCTGCCAGCCTGGGTCAAGTTCATTCACATAAGTTTCAGTGTAGATTCTGACTGAGTGAGGAATGTTCCTCTTGTCTTTGCATGTTAGGTGGGTCTGGGAAATTAGTTGTTTTAAAACAAGCTTACACTTTTGTTTTTTCAGGGTTACGGATTTTTTGCTTTTAAGGCTTCTTATAGAGACAGTGCTTTGATACTAGTACCACATTCTTGTCTACTTACTGACTTTCCATGCCTCATTTGGTGAAATAACAGCTCTCCTAACCATACCAGATTAGAATCTACTGTATAACGTATTGACTCTGCTGTATCATTTTGAGGTATTATTTTATACTTTGGAAGAAAACATATTCACAAAGTGCTTTTTTCGATATATGTGAATTTAAAAAATGGAAACAGTGGCTCAGAAGCTACAAAAATACAGTATTTGATAAGAAGTATCTACGTATGAAGATATGTTCATCTTTATATATTTTATTAATTCCTTCACTCAATTCTTCCTCGGTTTTCATTTTATCTGCCATCTTTTTTTTTTTTTTTTCTAGTCACAGAAGTGCATTGACTCTTTTGGATTAAAAATGCAACCAGCATACAAAAAGCGAAGGGTTGGAGCTAATTGATCACTTATTTGGCACATAGCAGTTTTGCCTGGAAATTAAGCATAAATACTGATTTCTGAGTGAACATTCTGCCTTACAGCTAGCTCACTAGACCTTCAGAGGCTAATGGATTTTTTTCTATTCATTGTAGTATTTAACCAAGGTAATAAATTTATGTGGACACTGATGACTGTTTTCATTTTTTTATTTTAAATTTAAAATTTTTTTTAGAAACAGGGTCTCGCTCTGTGGCCCAGGCTGAAGCGCAGTGGTAAGATCATAGCTCTCCACGGTCTGGAATTCCTAGGCACAGGTGATCCTCCTGCCTCAGCCTCTTGTGTAGCTGGAACTATAGGCATGTACTACCATGCCTGGCTAATTTTGTAAATTTTTGTAGAGATGGTGGTCTTGCCATGTTGCCCAGGCTGGTCTCAAACTCCTGAACTCAAATGATCCTCCTTCCTCGGCCTCCTAGAGTGTTGGGATTACAGGCATAAGCTACCACATTGAGCCCTCGTGAAGGTTGTTTTTGTTTTTTTTCTTTTTGAGACGGAGTTTTGATGTTGTTGCCAGGCTGGAGTGCAATGGCACAATCTAGGCTCATTGCAGTCTCTGCTTCCTGGGTTCAATTAATTCTCCTGCCTCAGCCTCCTGAGTAGCTGGGATTACAGGTACCTGCTACCACACCCAAATAATTTTTGTATTTTGACTAGAGATAGGATTTCACCACGTTGGCCAGGCTGGTCTCGAGCTCCTGGCCTCAGGTGATCCACCCACCTCTGCCTCCCAAAATGTTGGGATTACAGGTATGAGCCATGGCATCCGGCTGACAAAGGTTTTTTGTAAAAATATATTGCCATAGTGTCTGTTGGAGTGTGTGTTTTTTTGTGTGTGTGTGTTTTTTTTTTTGGCTAATGTCTGGTAATTAGCATGTTTGTGATCAATCATTATGTCCTATTCATTAATGCTTTTCTAGAATCTGATGGGACGCTTGGCCTACAGTTGCTCTCCAGGCACCAAAAACCTAACCAGTGAATGGGTAACAAGCACCGCTCAGATTTGCAGTAACGGAGCATTAATGTCTAGGAACCTATTTGGTATCATACATATATGGAAAACAAATGAAGCAAAGAAATCACAAGTATATGTTTTTACAGACATAGATCAAGTGTTTAAAACCAAACATATTATCAGAAAGCTATATTATAACCATTCCTTTGGGATATTTTTCTGCATGAGTTAGATTGGCTGGGCTACTTAAAATCAGAGTCCAGTGAAGTTCAAATGGAAGTTACATATTTTCTCACTAAATCTTCCTTTGGCAAAAGTACTTTATTATTACTATACTTTAAGTTCTGGTGTACATGTGCAGAGCGTGCAGGTTTGTTATATAGGTATACATGTGCCATGGTCATTTGCAGCATCCATCACCCCATCATTTACATGAGTTATTTCTCCTATTTATTCATTGTTCTTCCAAGGACTCTAAACAGTACCAAATATTTTTAAAATGTAGATTGGATATGCATGAATTTCTCAGAAAACCTTTTCCTGTTAAACTCTGGAAGGAGTTTACTACTTCCTCCCACTTCCCCTCTGGTGGCTTTGTTGCAGATGTTAAGAGCTGGGCCTGCATATCACATCACAATAGTGCCAAGAGCTTTGGCATAGCTCTTGGTAATTATTACCTTATGTACCTTGCTTGCCTGTTAGGCTACAGGTTTCTTCAGGGCCAGGATCATCATGCATGAGTGAGCGAATGAATGACTGAATGTAGTAGACACAACACATGTGGACAGGGACTGAAACCAGTGGCAAAGACTCATATACTCATGAGCTATGATCAAAATACCTTTATCTGTGATAAAAGCATAATAGGCACAACGTTTAAACATTTAGTCCTTGTGAAAATAGATTCGTGATATTATACTTTTTGATTTATACTTATTCCCTTAAATTTCTCTACTTTTATCAAGCAGTTTTACTCTTGAAAGTGATGGGATAAAGTTAAGGGATCAGAGTCGCTGTCATGGGAGCATAATTTCTCATTCAGTGAGGGCTCCCTCAGAGTATTCATTGTATCTGTGCATTCCTATGGGAGTTGAGAATATTTAATAAAATATGTTTCCTGATATAATCAGAATTTTCAACTATGAGAAGAATTAAGTGGAGAAAGAGTCTGTACTTAATTAGGAAAAATAAAGAAAGGAGCGTGTAATGATCACATGGCTTGGTCATTTGAAAACCTACTACCAGGATTTTATATGATAATTAAATTTTAAGTAGACTGCTCATTAACAAAGCTGAAGTATCCCATGGGTTGAATATGTGGCTGTGATTGTATAACTTATATTTCCAGAAGAAATTTTAGTGGAAAACATGATTGCACAGAAAGTGTATTTGCAGTGGGTAGTAGCAGGGGTAGGGGGTGGTTTTATCTGTTACCTAAAGTAAGGCTAATATGGACATAAAGTCCCAGAAAAAATTGGATACTAAACTTTGGTTTTTAAAATGCCTGTAGTAGTGAAAGCTGCTGTTTTGTAGGCACCTACCTACTATGTGGGGTGCTGCAGAATCTGTTTTACACGTATTTTCTCACTCAGTTTCCGCAATGACCCTGTTGAAATGGGGTTTATTTTACATATGGGATAACTTGGCTGTGTCTCAAATAAATTAAAAATTTGCCTAGCATTACTTGCCAGGAAGGAGCAGAGTGAGGACAACCAAGGGAATCTTTGAATTAGATTATAAGAGAAGAATCCCCTTTTATTCTACTAGTCAGTTTAAGTTGAGTGCTTGTGGAACATATTTTCTTAAATAGGTAGGAAATTAGGGGAAAGAGTGTGAATTTATTGGCTAGGCATGAGAAATCACCTCAGGGCTGGTAAAAAGAGGCCTTGACCTCTCTGTCTTTAGATTAACAATCTAACACTTGCTCATAAGAGAACAGTTAAGCTTTCTATGCTAGCCTGTTTCTTGTTCATCTTTTAGTAAGAGTCTGGCATCCAAATTTCCAGACCTTGGCGCCCTTTGGTATTTGGATATGAAGGAGGGAAAATCATTCCACTCGGTTCCCATGTCCCGACACCCACGCCATAGCTACCTGTCAGAACTCGCTGTGCTTATCTGGCCTTTGTGGGAGAGAGCAGCACTCTGCCCTGCTTGGTGTATGTCTGATGGTTACTTGAGACATCCACTAGGCTTAGCTCTAGGATATCTGCCTGAAGAAAAGATGGGGTGGGGGAGCTTAGATGGCCAAGAGAAGAAAGAAATTTGCTCAAATCAAACTTCTTTATCTTATTTTTCATCCATCGTTTTACTCTGGTCATGGGTTACATTCTTTCAGTGTTATGATGGTGGAAGATATTTATTTTCCTCAGTATATAATTTTTGGTTCTTTCGTTTTAATTGAACTTCTAAGAAGGCAAGCACAATGAGCCTCATAATCATTTCCATAAATATGTTCGTTTGTTTAGTTTTTCACTTTTAAGAAAGAAATTTGAAGTCCGGAATTCGGGATTCTGAAAAAAAATTAGGGAAGGAAATGGAGAGGAAATAAGGAGAAAGGAAAGGAGATTTCATACATGTTGATCATCTAGTGTTTAAGGCCACATGAAGATCAGTAAATGATACTAGAGACTGTCAAATAAGAAGTACTCACCTGTGATTTCAGCAGGCTTGCATGTAGTCAGGAAATACGTGTGGTTTACGTTCACTCTGGCAGTCTTTCTTCTCCAACCTGATGAGAATTAGCATCCTTGTTTTCCATATCTGTTAACCAGTAATAAATGACTATTTGGCAGACCATTTTATTTTTTATTCTTGTTTGCTTGTTTGTTTGTTCGTTTTAGGTCTTGCATTGTTACCCACACTGGAGTTCACGGGTATGATCATTTTGAAGTGTGCTACCAGCCTCCTTCTCTAATAAAAGGATCCTCTGTAAGAATCCTGGGCTCAAGGAATCCTCTAGCCTCAGCCTCCGAAGTAGCTGAGACTACTCATTGTTTCACTATGAGACTACAGACATGGCACACCACAACGGCTAATTTTTATAAAAATTTTTATAGAAATGGGGGTCTCACTGTGTTGCTCCGGCTGGTCTCAAACTCCTGGGCACAAGTGATCCTACCACCTCAGCCTACTGAGTTGCTGGGATCACAGGCATGAGACACCTTGCCTAGTCATTTTATTTAATTTTTAATTTTTTTATTTTTGAGATGGAGTCTTGCTCTGTCACCCAGCTTGAAATGCAGTGATGCAATCTTGGCTCACTACAACCTTCACCTCCCAGGTTCAAGCAATTCTCCTGCCTCAGCCTCCCAAGTAGCTGGGATTACAATCATGTGCAACCATGCCCAGCTAATTTTTTGTATTTTTAATAGAGACAGCATTTCACTCTCTTAACCAGGATGGTCTCGATCTCCTGACCTCGTGATCCAACCCTCCGAAAGTGCTGGGATTAGGACGTGAGCCACCATGCCCCTTTTTTTTCCTTTTTGAGACAGAGTTTTGCACTGTCACCTAGGCTGGAGTGCAGTGATACAATCTTGGCTCACTGTAACCTCCGCCTCCCAGGTTCAAGCGATTCTCCTGCCTTAGCCTCCCGAGTAGCTGGGACTATGGGCACCCACCACCACACCTGGGTAATTTTTTGAATTTTTAGTAAAGACGGAGTTTCACTATGTTTGCCAGGCTAGTCTTGAATACCTGACCTCGTGGTCCACCCGCCTCAGCCTCCCAAAGTACTGGGATTGCAGGTGTGAGCCACCACGCCCCGCCTAATTTTTAAAGAAATATTGAGAGATTATCTTACTTTTTCTCAAATACCTTATGTTAGAAATGATAAATTTACAATGTATACTCACTAATGAATTTGGCCTGTTTTCCTGAGGTGTCAGGAGACAGGATCTAACACCAGATTGTAAGATAAAGGTTTGGGACTAAGATCTCTCTAGCTTTCCTACAACAATATCATGAAGAAGAAATGATGAAATCAAGCCATGTTATTTCTCCCTGTTGCTGTCGCTAAACATGGCATGGCATTGGCTTTGATTGTCCATTAGAATTTGTTTTGCAGGTCAGTTGCATTATCTGATCCCTATATTACTTCAGGATAATTTTAAACATTTTATTATTTTCATAGAATTGTCCATTTTCTGCTTTTATGGGCTTTAGTGCTATCCATAGGTATTTGCATTTAGGAAGTTAGGATGTAGAATACTTATATATAAGCATACACTCCCCATGTATTTCAGCACAAACAAATCTTATTGAGTTTTCTGTCTCTTAATAAAATAACCCATGATCACAAAAATTTCTGGTAGTCTCTAGGTGGAGGCAATTGGAGTTAACATTTTTGTAGTTTGTTTTCATGTTAAGACACTAACTCTGGCATGATTAGGATTTCAGAGACATCTGTTTATAGGATTGAGCACAGAGATCTCAGATTCCCTCCCACCCATCCCCCCCACTTTTTTTTTTTTTAATTTTATGTAGTTCTGTTTTATAATATCTACTTTGGCACATTCGATGAAAGTCTCAAACTTTGAGCTTCTCTTTTTTAGAAAGCACCATGGGTCAAGGGCTTTGTTTGGGAGTCCTAGGTCCCCTTTGTGTGTCAGAGCATGTAAAGGAACCTGGGACAGCCTTTCTTCTGGGCTGTCCTCAAAGGGGCAAAAAGGAAAACAGAGCTGATGAATGTAAGATAATGATTTTATGACTCACGTTTTCTGCAGTGACATGCATGGGTAGAGGATGAATTTGTTTGAATTCTTTTTCCCGTATTTCTAGAAAATCAACTACTACAGGTAGACGTTAAATAAAGTTTTGATTGCTCAGTATCGTGCCCCATAGAGTTTGTGATTATTCTGTAGTAGGTAGAGAGCATCCTGTCTCCAAAGAAAGTATAGTTCTTCTTTCTGTATGTTGTGTGTGTTTTTTAACTCAAGAATATGTCATAAATAATGGTTTTCAATTTGAAATGTGCTACCAGCCTCCTTCTCTAAAAGTGGGATCCTCTGTAAGAACAAGCTATGATACCGTGGTAAGTGCTGGCTTCCATGATGTATTGTACATATGTGTGCATGTATATCAAAGTGTTTGAAAGCCCGGAACAATTTATCACTCTCTCTTATTGAAATTGAGGGACTAACTTTCCCTGGAGAGAGGCAACAAGAATCAGGCTCTTCATCTAATTGCTGTGTAGTTAGTGATTTTTTCTATTATTTCTCAGTAATCCCTAAGCAGCCAAACCATATCACTCTTCAGTTTTAATTTGGTGAGCCAGGAGAAATTAGTTTTGCTCAATTTGTTTGTCATTCATCTATTTTAACTGTATCATAGAATAAGCTCTAGGGCAGGAGCCTAAGAATGCTTGTAGACCAGGCGGGTGGTGAAAACCCATAGACCCAGAGGGCTCTGTTTGGCTGGAGAGGTTGGTGGCTAAGCACCAGGGTTGGTGGTAAACTCTAGCCAGCTATGTGTGCCTTGAAAGGATGTCAGGTCTTCTCAATTTTAAGAGGGCTGGCTATCCAGATGTGTATATTAAATCTCCCACTTTCTACATGTTGGCAGGTAGTTCAAATGAAAAACAAAACAACCAGAAGTGAAAGTCTGTGGGGCAAAAATTTGTCCACCGGTCGCCAGTTTGTGTCCAGTTCTTGAAGGTATTAGAGCTATTTCAGCCTTCTTGGATGTGCTGGACCACAAACATTGCTTTGGTGTTGTTTGTGTTCATGGTAGAATAAAACTCTGACTCAACCAATACTTCTGGAGTGTATGGTGAGCATTCACATATTATGTCACACTTACAAAAAACACTGATGGACTTTTTAATATTAAAAATAAATGAGTGATGCTGTTAAAAGTATAAAAAATGTTCACTGATAAATGGGTTACATGACCACAGTTACTTAAAAGAAGGTAACTAAAGTCCCAGCGCTGTGATCTTATGTGCCTCTGACCTCAGTTTTATTATCTGTAAATTGGGAATAGTAATATCTACTTCTAGAACTTATGTTGATGTTCAAATGGAGCAACAGGAGAAGGAAAGTGCGTTGTCAGCTACAGGGTACTACATGAATTTATCATGGGAATAAATCATTAATTTTTATTAAGAATTCAGTTCAGCCTTCCATCCATCTGACCATTGGTTAGGAGGAGACAGGATGAGCATGCAATGCTGCTGGTTTGTGGATCTGTGGCTCCCAGGAAGGGCCTGGGTGGGGATGGGCATCCCAGTTGTGATTTGGGCAGTCCACAGTCCCAGAGCTAATGAGCTTGGGTTGGATGAGGCTGGGTTAGGCAAGTAGGAACCCAAACCAAATATTCACATGTAAGTGCTAGTTAGAGCTGTGATTCTCAAAGGATGGTCCTCCAGCCACTGACAACAGCAGCTGAAAACCTGTCAGCAATGCAAATTCTCAGACCCTCCAGCCACCACTGAATGAAACTCTGGGGTGGGGCTCCACTCTTTTTGTTTTAACAGCTCTACAGGTGATTCTGTGGTTTGAGAGTCACTGAGATAGAGGGCCATGCCGAGCAGCAGGCTTGTAGGTGAGAGGACTACAATTTAGAGGAGATGAGAGGAATGTAAGATGGATGAGGGCAGGCAAGAGCAGGAGCACCTGAGGCTAGGCTTTATTTTAATTGGCTCCATGTGGTTAAGAGAGTAGGCCCTTCGAGATGAAAGTCAGGGATGCAGGGACCCTTAGTTATCAGGGGCACCACATGGCTCCTGGACTGCCCCTTGGTGTAATTGTCCAGCCCAGAGGCTCCACGTGCTACACATTTTTTTCAGCCCTTGATAGTCAGAGGTAGAGTTTAGAGTACCCAGAGTGGGCCTAGCACAGTGTATTGGTGGCCAAAGTAGAAGTGTGAGCACAGGTGCTGAAGCCTGGCATGTGTGGAACTGGTTGCTGCAGCAGTGGGTGTGCCACATGTGCATTTGCACACAAGTGTGGCATACTCCTTTGAGGTCAGCTTAGTGGAGGCCAGCTGTGCTATCCTAGACATGACCCTTGGTGCTGCAGCTTGAGAGATTCTGCTGAGAGAGACTGCCTTTTATGGTGCTGACAGAACCCCTTGTATCACTTTTAAAGACCTGTAATGATTGTGATTAGCCATGGGGTTGAAAACTCCCTAAGTGGTATTGCTTACTACTGGGAGTCAGGAATGTCAAGTCCTCCTCTGCATTCTGTGGCCTGGAAGGCTGCCTTGAACACTTCTCCCCTGGTGTTCGAGATGAAGCCTGGACCCAGCTTCATCTCCAGCATTTCCTCCCCTTGCTCTTTGTCCACACATCACTACATGTCAGCCATGTCAGGTCTCTGCCAGTTTTAGAATGTATTTTGATTGTGTTTTCCTCTGTTTTGTTTTAAATGAAATAGATCAGGCACACAAAAGTGTAAAGAGAAAAAACATAAAAATGTAAAGAGAAGTAATGAACACTCATGTGGTGCTCTTTTTTTTGAGATGGAGTCTCACTCTGTTGCCTAGGCTGCAGTGCAATGGCATGATCTTGGCTCACTGTAACCTTCGCCTCCCAGTTTCAAGAGATTCTCCTGCCTCAGCCCCCTGAGTAGCTGGGATTATAGGCACACGCCACCATGCCCAGTTCATTTTTTATGTATTTTTAGTAGAGACAGGATTTCACCATGTTGGCCAGGCTGGTCTTGAACTCCTAACCTCAAGTAATCTGTCCACCTCAGCCTCCCAAAGTGCTGGGATTACAGGCATGAGCCACCACACCCGGCCAGTGTTCTTTTTTTCTGGCCAGCATCGCCCATTAGACAACATACCTGTTCTTACCAAATCCTATTCCACCTGCAAGTGGTCAGCCCAAATGTGTCATCTCTACCTAGTAAACTGACAGGGCAGTGAGTTTGTCAGGGCTCGTCCTACAGTAAGCTCCACAGAGTCCTCTAGACAAGTTCATGTGGCAGAAGCATCTCTGAGGGAATTAAAAGGCATAGAAATTAAGGCTGGTTTTTTTTTTTTTTTTTTTTTAATTTTAATTAGGTCAAAAAGTATTTTAAACTCTTCAATCTCTTGGTTTCTCTTCCTGACCCAGCCTCTGGCAGGGTCTCTTGGGAGGAAGCTTGTTGGATGGCTACTTTCCACAATGCTTATGTTTGGAACCATAGTGAACAGTTATTCATGTTATTAAAATGATATTTTTTAAATTAAAAAATACTCCCCTTCTGATTTTGCTGTCTACAGAACTGAACTGTGCTCTATGCTACAGTTCAGTTTGAGGACCCCTGAGCTCACATTCTAGTTAGGAGGGTGTGGTGGCCAGCTACCAGAGTGGTATCTAGGTGGTTTTTCTGTTTTGCAGGTTTTTTTTCCTCTCTATTTTGATGGTGGGTAAGGAAAATCACATCACTCTCTTCTAGCAAGGTCTATGAGATATTTTGGGGACAGGAATAAAGGTGGTGGATGTCCCTGTAGAGGGTCTACACTCATTTGAAGGTAAGAATCTTTGTTCTAAATACACTTGGATCATTGTTTCAGGAGAGAACGTGGAGAAGGGGGAAATAAGCTATTTGTGCTCAGCTATTGCTTCTATAAAAGTGTTATTCTTCCGCTAAGTAGGAAATAAAACGTTTGGTTCTTGATGAAAATATTTTGTACATTTTGCCGAGAACAGTAACTGGTGACATTTAATCCTGTATAGGCTTGAAACTGACCTCAGTCTCTTCGAAACTCCCACAGGGCTCCTGCCCTCTTGGACAGCAAGCCAGGGTTACTATGAGTTGACATCCCTTTGGTACCTCCTGTGTCCTTGACCTGTATTCTACAGCTGCCAGCCGAAGGTCACCTGGGGAGAGTTACTGCCATTGTGTTGGCCTAATCTGAATCAAAAGCCATCAGAAGAACCTTGACTCATTCCAAGAAGTGTTTTTGATTGTACAGCTTCAATGCAAATTTTGTTTTTCATATGTAAGGCATGGCAAACCTATCCCAGGAAGAGGGACTCATTCCACTAGTTCGTTCAGCGTGCTCAGTTTAATTATCAGTTTGGCAGGCCCCAGTTTTTCTTCAGTTCACAGATAAAATTCTCATTTGGAATATATCCAGTGTTCATTTGGTTTCTCTCAGTTGCAGCAAATCTCACAGACTATGATTTCAGTTTTTAAAATACCATATGTTTTTCAGGAAGTCTTTTCAGTGGCATTTTCTGGTAATACTGGCATCATAATCCAAAAAAAGTCTGTTAAAAAGCAGATTTGCCTGTAATCATTACCTTTTTTCTGAGTTTGTAGTCAGAGCTTGTCTTAAATATGTAAATCCTGTGGAGTCTCATGTGATTTTCCAGACTTTCCCTGCATGCACTGACACAGGTAGCGGATGGGCCTTTATGCCCCATCATGTGCAGGCGCCCCAGCAGAGCCCTGTTGCTGCCTCCGTCTTCCCCACAGCAAGCCTGCGACCTGTACAGCTTGTGCTTCTCTATGCTGTGTACAGCACATCTGTAGCAAAAGGAGGAGTCGGCCAGTATTTCGGAGAGTAAGACCTGCGTGGCTTGTTTCCTTCTGCTAGAGAACCTAGAACACGCAAAGATATACATTTATTTTTCCTCTGGAGGCATCAAGCTCCTTCCCGGACACTGAACTTCATAGCAATCTGTGGGTGATTCTGCCCTGTTCCTGCACTTGCCGAGAGGGGTCTACCTGGCCTTCCTCCACATTCACACGGTCCAGTGGCATGAGAAAGGATGGAAGCCTCCTCACACTTGTCCCCATCTACCTAGAGTCCCCATCCCCTATAGGCAGACACCATTATTGAGTTCTTCCAGAGACTTAAATAAATGTTTTTGATGATCTGTTGCGCACCCATTAGAGACACGTGGCAGCATGTTCCACAACTGCTCAGGAGACCCATGCACATTTTAGCATGCCGTGGGTCTTTCTGAGCAAGATGGGCAAGTTTCTTTATTTACCCCCATGGTGTACAGCCTTGCATTGCCTGGCAGTACCCTCATCTGTTTAGCTGTTCTCTGTAGGTGGACTTTCAGATTGTTTCCCATCTTTTGCATGTGAAAATGCACATTTTCCAAGTTCTGTTCCTTTTCCTCCTTTAAAGCTTCTTGACCATTTTCCTAGAATTTTTCTATTATTCCTGTTTTAAGAATTTTACATTTTATTTAATTGAAACATTAAATAAATGTCCTTTTCTGTAACTCTGGTCTGTTATTTATGCCATTACTTCATTCATGCAGAGACAAGGGTGAATGACCTATTTTATTAACCTCTATTCTAAAGACTTTGTTCTTCCAGGCAAGTAAAGATAAAGAGATTATAAAAATAGGTGAAAGGTCAGTACAGTAAATGCAGATTGGATTGTGAGATAAAAAGCAAAATTTGTTTAATTTATTGTGTGTGCTGCATAAATGCTATGGGATAAGAAAAAGAATATACATGTTTACATATAAATGCACAAGCGCGCACGTGCACACACACACGAAGTTCCTGATATAGTGAGAAAGGTAAAATGTACCTATTAAAAAATGACATGAAGCCAAAGCAAGGTAAACATAATACCAGGTGGTCTAAGTCGGAGGACAGCGAGCAGGTTGTGGATGAGACATCTTTGTGGAGCTGACCCTTCCCTGCTAGGGCGTGTCTGCCTGAGAGAGCAGCTGAGCAGAGGCTGAAGGTGGGGTCAGAAGATGAGATGTCCCAGGGACTGAGGGTGTGATATGGCAGTAGATGGTGGGGTTTGGAGTGTGACTTTGTGGTCCAGAGGACACTGTTGGCCTTAAGTGCTGGGATGAAGAGCTTTAATAGCTCTGACTAGTTTGAGGGGGCTATGGTTCCTGAAGAGGAGAGCATGAAGCACAGCGTTAGGGACTTTCTTGGGAGGTATGTGTAGGATAGGGCAAGGCTGTGCACAGACAGAAAGAACAGGAAAGGGCAAGGAGGTAAGGGTAGGAGACGAGTGTTTCTAATGATTCTGCTCTAGACACGAAGTGTGTTTGAGAGTGGAGAAGAAGGGCAAGTTGTTAAGATTGGGTGTTGAATTAGTTTCAGTTTGATGTTAAAGAGAAAATAGAGTAAATGATAATCCCTCAAAGGTGTGCTGGCAGCCTGGTTGGCATAATGGAAATCTGAGAAACGGGGAGGTTATTAAATCAGTTTTATCAGGTAAGGTTGAATGAAATATTCAAATATAAGTGCCTCTTGGGTATTTGCAAAGATGTATAGATTAAGGCTAAAAGGGCTGGAGGAATGAATTTTGGAGTTACCCATGATATTTTTGGTTATTCTGCTCCCAGGATTGAAAACTAAATCTCAGTACTGTATTTCTAATCAGTGCCATAAAATTCTTTATTGATGCAAAATTTTTGTGTTTTTTTAATAAACCGTGGTAAGTAGAATTCTGAATGACCTCCATATGTCCACTCCCACTATACCTCCCTGAGACTGTGACTAGGGTGGATTATACTCCTGTGATTAGGTTTAATATATGGCACAGTTGACTTCGAGAAGGGAATTTGTCCTCAGTGGGCTTGACCCAATCCCCAGAGCCCTTTACATTTGTATTTAGAGGTTAGAAGCTGAGGACATGAGATAGATTTGAAGCAGGAGAGTGGTTTAAGTGCTATTGCTGGCTTGGAAATGGAGAGTACCACCAGGCAAGGAATGCAGCCGTGGCCAGGAGCCCAGAGCAAACCCCAGTTGATAGCCAACAAGGAAACAGAGACCTCAGTCCTGTCACCACAGGAGCTGGATTCTGCTAGTACAAAGAAGGAGCTTGGAATTGGATTCTTCTCGAGCTACCGGAGGAGAACTCAGCTTCACCGCCAACTTGATTTCAGCTTCGTGATACTCTGAGCAGGGGACCCAGTTAAAACATGGCCAAACTTCTGGCTTCTGGAGCTGGGAGCTAACAAATGAGTGTTACTTTAAGCAGTGGCAATTTGTTACACAGCAATAGGAAACTAACAAAGTTTTTTAACAGTAGTTGAAGGTTGCAGGTAGTGTGGATCATTATATAAACTCACACATTTAAGACAATGGGAATATAGGAATAGAAAAAAGTTAAATGGTTGGCAAGAAGTTCTACCACTAGCCCCCATTGCTGCCCTTCCCCCGGCCAGCCCGCTCCACTCCTTTGATAGCGTTTAGTGGAGTGTGTCCATAGCCTGCCCGAGTCTTGCTCAGTGTTATAGCAGCAGCATGTAGCAGATACTGGTTTTCAGCCTGTATGTGTTCAGTGAATGAAGGTAGGAAGGAATTGTGAAATGCTAGTTGGAGAAAATAAGCAGCTGGAGGAAAGAAGGGATGCTGGAGATAAGAAGAACATGGTGATTCAAAGCCAAACTGGAAATCGTAGGATGATACTTGTCCTAGTCCATTGGGGCTGCTGTAACAAAGTACTACAGATTGAGTGGCATATAAATAATGAAAATACATTTCTCACAGTTCTGGAGGCTGGGAAGTCCAAGGTTAGGGTGTCAGCAGATTTGGTGTCTGGTGAGGGCCACTTCCTGGTTTATACATAGCCATCTTTTTGCTGTAACTTCACATGGTTGAAGGGACAAGGCAGCTCTCTGGGACCTTTTTTATAAGGGCACTCATCCCATTCAGAACCACGCCCTTAACCTAATTACCTCCCAAAAGTCCCACCTTCTAATACCACTACATTGGCAATTAGTTTCAATGTACAAGTTTTGGGGAGGACACAACATTCAGTTCATAGTATATGTCAGTGGTTGTTAATGGAGTCAGAAAGAGTTGAGAAGTCAAAAAAAAAAAAAAAGATTTTGCTAGGGAGATCCCACTGCTGAGTGCAGATGGCTTTCTGTGAAATACTGAAAACTAAGACAAGATTTCAGTAATTAGAATAAAAAGCGGATCCTTGGAGCCTGGTGTCATCTTGCCAGCTATCTTGGCAAACATGCTGTGGTCTTGATGAGACAAGAAAATTGCTGTATGTGGGCATGTTCTTCATGCTTGCCTTCCATGTGCATGTCTTTTCTGTGCAGAAGTGGTTAATACATGATTAACCTATGGAAAAGAAGGTCATATGTGGTCTTTTATGAAAAATTATCAGTAGTCTCCTTGTTAATACCACTAATAACTCTATACAACCTATTGACTGTAAAATATAGATGTGCAGTATTCAGTTTCCTGTTTAATGATGGAAAAAGTCTGTTCTGTGAATATTTATCAGCATCAAAGAATTCTGGGCATGATTTTTAAAAACTGAAAAGGGAAATAAGTAGGTGAGATATGAAGCTCCCATATGGTTGAAATGTCTAGAGATGAAAGGGCTGAAACAGCTTTCATCAGAGGTTTCTTAGAATTTATGGAAGTTGTAGTAAAGTAAACCATTGTAATGCCAGATAAATGACTGGTAATGTGTTCTCTGTGTCCAGGATATGTTTCCTAGGCACATGGGAAAGAACAAACTTTAGAAGGTAGCCATTTATTATATAGAAACTAGAAGCTTATTGGGGAGTGGGTTTGTATATGAAGAGGACATTGCAGGATATCATAAAATGAAGAGAAATGTGACTAAGATTCTCACATTGTGCAGGAGCAGGTGTGTAAGCACAAAGGTTACACAGGCACGATTTACCTTTTGTGGACTAGCTTTACCCCACATTGCATTGTTAAAGCTTTGAATTTATAATTAGTGATAGCCTGGACTACTTAGTGTTTTAACTGTATTTGAGACCACAAGTAGTTTCTTCAGTATTTTCTCAAGCCCTTAAGACACTTAATTCTCCCACTTGACTTCCTCTTCATCTTAGAAACTGCAATTTCCTTTGTAGGAACAACTTCCTGCTGGGCGATGCTCTCTTTGGCCACTTCTGTCTTGAGTGCCTATGTTTTTATCTAAAGCCATAAGTGCATTGCAACACTAGCCATTTCATCATCATGTGAATTGAGAAAGTCTAGTAGGAAGTCACAAGTTGATTGTCCCCAATACAAGCCCAAGTGTTTCTTGGTTGCTGTGTCATAATAGGCAGTTGGTGTTCTGAGTGGCAGTTATGAAGAGGATAGTTTATAGAAAGTACTTCATTTCTAGAGATACATTTAAGAGTCTGATCATTTGGAGAACAAAAAATACATACGTAAAGGAAATATTTTAACCATAGTCTAAAAAAGATCTTATGGTCCAGTGCTGTTTTCCCTTATAGTCATATTAAATACGTTAATTTCCAATAGTGACTTTTTTAGTTTGTCTGTGTTTTTTTTAAGGGGTCTCTATCCCCCATTGTAAGGGAGAGTCTTTAACACAATGCAAACAAATCTCTCTCTCCCTCGCTCTTTTTTTTCTATCTTCCATTCTCTTTATTTTCTGCACTGCAAGTCTTTTGTATACTGTTAGTTTCATCTTTCTGTTCAGGACCTGGCTTCATGATTGTCTCCTAAAAAGATGGTTTTTGTAGGCACAGCAATATGTCAACAGTAATTAACTTACGAAGTGAGTGGGGATTATAAATGTGGTCATGGACTCGAGGGAATGTCTTTTCCTGTGTGTGACATCTTATGTAGAAAGAAATTTGTCTCTCTCCTCAGAAGGCAGAAGGAACCTCTTTAGTTGCCCTCTGTATCAACTGCATAGGAGGCGCAATGTTGATTTCCTCTGTGTTGCTGTTCATATAGAGCAGTTGCCTCTAGGGCTCCCAGCATAAAGAAATAGTATATCACAAAAAATACTTTTCTGCTGTTGTTATTTAGAGATCAGATAAGCAGAAGCTTTCAGTAAGTGAAGTGGTCAAGATTTATTTATTTTATATTCTCTCACGTAGATTTTTTTTATACCTGTCTATATTCTTGGAGCCAAGCCTATAAAAACCAAGCCAGGTTTTAAAGCTCACAGTCTCAAAGAAGGGACAGACATCTATACAAATTATCATAATACACAAAAATTAAGTAATAGAAATGGTATAATATGTGGTGGTGACAGCCCTCTGTGGCACCCTGTAGTCGATGATGCTAAAGGAGGTATACAGTAAGACAAACAGTAGAACTTAAGGTGAATGTACACTAAAAATACACAAAAATTAGCTGGGTGTGGTGGCATGTGTCTGTAATCCCAGTTACTTGGGTTGCTGAGGCAGGAGGTGGAGGTTGCAGTGAGCCGAGATCGCCCCACTGCTCTCCAGCCTGTGCAACAAAGCCAGACTCTGTCTCCAAAAAAAAAAAAAGAAAGAACCTAGGTGGATGCTGTCAGATTCACTCATCATAGACTGTTGGGGTGGGAGAAAGGCTTCATATATGAAGGATGTTTTAGTAAAGTCGTCTTTACTGAGTAGTAGTTTGCCAGGAGGGAAGAGGAAGGGCATTCCAGGTAAAAGAAACAGTATGTTAGAAATATGAGGAAAAAAACAACAACAACAACACAGTATGTAGTTTTCTTGGAGAAACTTCTAATTTGGCGTAGCTGAGTTAGGCATTTTTTTGTGGAAGAGCAGCAGGAAATGAGATTACAGAATTAAGATCATAAGGTTCCTGAATGCCAGACTATTTGCTTTTTATTTTCGCTTGTAAATGGTTAGAGTTTTTTTGGCTGGGCATGGTGGCTCATGCCTGTAATCCCTCCACTTTGGGAGTCCAAGGTGGGTGGATCACTTGAGGCCAGGAGTTTGAGACCAACCTGGCCGACGTGGTGAACCCTGTCTCTACAGAAAATACAAAAATTATTTGGGCATGGTGGCAGGTGTCTGTAATCCCAGCTGCTCAGGAGGCTGAGGCAGGAGAATCACTTGAACTCAGGAGGTAGAGGTTGCAGTGAGTGGAGATCGTGCCACTGCACTCTCCAGCCTGGGAGACAGAGCAAGACTTGGTTCCCCTGCTCCCCCCAAAAACCCAGACATTTAGTTATAACAGACAAGGACAGAGAGATGTGTAGCCAAAGTTGGTAGACAGCTTTCAAAGCATGTGATTTTCTTATTTTGCTTTGTCTAGTTTTAAAGTTATATTCTTTTGAGGGGCAGTGGAGAACAAATTATTAGCTATTAAGAAAACAAACATAATTGTTTTCTAAAGCACAGCCTTCAAAGAAATAGGTTTAATTGTTCCATATTCTCAAGCTACCAGATTTTTTTTTTTTTTTTTAAGAGACAGTATCTGGCTGTTTAGTACAGGCTGGTCTTGAACTCCTGGGCTCAAGGGATCTCCCTAAGTAGCAGACACTACAGGTGTGCACCACTGTGCCCAGAAATTTCTCGTTTTGTTAAGTTTCTTTTAAGATAGTTGTCATTCAATCAGTAAGTTGTAGATGATGAAGAAAGGAATTTGAATATATTAGGGACTCTTACAAGTATTATTAAGAATCTGGGCTGGGCACAGAGGTTCACGCTATAATCTCAGCACTTTTGGAGGCTGAGGCAGATTATGAGGTCAAGAGATCGAGACCATCCTGGCCAACATGGTGAAACCCTGTCTCTGCTAAAAATACAAAAATTAGCTGGGCCTGGTGGCGTGCGACTGTAGTCCCAGCTACTCAGGAGGCTGAGGCAGGAGAATTGCTTGAACCCGGGAAGTGGAGGTTGTAGTGAGCCGAAATCACACCACTGCATTCCAGCCCAGTAACAGAGCAAGACTCCCATCTCAAAGAAAAGAAAAGAAAAAAGAATCTAGCACAATAGAAAAGCTTTTTTAGTTTGTCTTAATTCAAAGTTCTACATTACCTGAATGCTTAAGATTATGTTAATACCCAGTATTCCCAGGAAGTTTGTTATCAGTCTCAGGAAATCCATCATTTTACGTGACCTTAAGATAGAATTATTTCTAAGAAAAAAATCATTTCAAAAACATCTCTCATTGTGCCTTTTTAGGGACTTTGATTGTGTTAGACACACTTTGAGGTCTTTGAGCAACAGTGAATCTTGGTAAATTAAACTTTTTTGTTGTAAGAGCCAGTTACAGGAATTGATCAGGAATCAAAGAGCAAAAAGACTATTTATTTCTGGCTGGCTTTAAACATGGAGGAGACCGGCCAGGTGCAGTGGCTTATGCCTATAATCCCAGCACTTTGGGAGGCCAAGGCGGGTGGATCACCTGAGGTCAGGAGTTAGAGACCAGACTGACCAACATGGAGAAACCCTGACTCTATTAAAAATACAAAAATTAGCTGGGTGTGTTGGCGCGTGCCTGTAATCCCAGCTACTCTAGAGGCTGAGGCAGGAGAATCACTTGAACCCAGGAGACGGAGGTTGTGGTGAGCCGAGATTGTGCCATTGCACTCCAGCCTGGACAACAAGAGCAAAACTCCAACTCAAAAACAAAACAAAACAAAACAAAAACATGGAGGAGACCATGTGCCAAATAATGTCAAAAGCCTCTTGAAGCTGAGAGCAGCCTCGACTGCTTTCAAGGAAACAGGGACCCCAGTGTGCAAGGAACTGAAGCACACCCCAAGCAGGTGTGACTGGAAGAGGATCCTGAGCTCCAAATGACAAGGGAGCCCAGCCAGGACCTTGATTTTGGCCTTGGGAAGCCCTGTGTAGAGAAGCCGGTCTTGTCATGCCCAACCTTCTGTTTACCCAGATAAAGTTTGAACAGAGCTGTGAGCTAATAAATGGTTGATGTTTTAAGTTGCTAAGTTTGTGGTAATTTGTTGTGAAGCATTGGAAAACCCATACAGGGCAACATCAACCAGTCTGTAATATCCCAGTGCCAATGGCAGGATCTCTTACGTAGTAGATTTCTCTTCAGAACATTTGATATTGTACTAAGGCCATAGTAGATGCCAATAAGTAGTAAGTTGAATTTTCAGAATCACTATACTAATACAGGTCATTTGAATTTCAGAGTTTTATTGTAGCATGTCAAGGTATATTGAATGATGAGGAAAAACATCTTGGGATTTTCCTTTATGTTAAAAAAAAATTTTTTTAACCTAGAAAAGCAATAGAGAAACATCATTTTTATTGAAGCTCACTTGTTCTGGATTGGAGTTGGCAAACTATAGCTTACAGTTTAAAATCTGGCCCACCACCTGTCTCCACAATGAAGTTTTATTGGAGCTCAGCCATACTCATTAGTTCACATGTTATCTCTGGCTGCTCTCACACTACAATGGCAGAGTTGGGTATTTGTGACAGACACTGCATGGCCCACAAAGCCTAAAATAATTACTATATATATATTTACCAGATATAAAGCCTAAAATATTTTCATTTATAGAAAAGTTTGCTGACCCCTGCTCTCGATGGTGATTTGCTTTCTAGCCATATTCATTTAACCCTAATTGGCTTCTATCTATGGGGACTGATATTCCTTTAAGTTATTATTTTTAATATAGTTAGCCATACCTGATTATCAGGGTTGTATAGACTGGTTTTTACATCTCACTCTACTGAAATGATAGGAAATGTGATAAAATTAATAAAATCTCATAAACTGTGTGTGTTTGGGGTCCCTAAGGTTATTTCCAAGTTCAGTGATTTGCTAGAAGGAGTCCTAGGACTTAGAAGTAAGTATACTCATGATTGCAGTTTATTACAGCAAAGGAAGCAAGTGGGAAAGGTGTGCTGGGAGCAATCTGGAGGAGACCAGGGCACAAGCCTCCAGGTGTCCTGTTCCATGGGAGTTGAACAGGACACGCTTAGTTCCTCTAGCAATGAATTATGGAAGTTCATTATGTGCAAATATTGTCTATTAGGGAAGCTCTCTTGGTCCTAACAGTTTAGGATTTTTATTCTGATGCAGTTTTGTAGATTCACAGTGCCTGTGTGACTGACCACAGCTACTGAAACTGTCGCCCAGGAGGAAACAGCAGGTTTCACCATAAATTATGTTGTTTGCAGAGACTACGTAGACAGAGTGGTACAGTGTGGTCAAGGTTTCAAGTATGCAAACGTTTCTATCAGAATATTCCAAGAACTCAGTTCCCAAGTGGCCGGGTGAAGGGCCAGTCACCTGAACAGGTTGGAGCAACTCAGCCTGCTGAGTTAATTCATTCCCAAACTCTCCATAATAAGAATCTCTAGTGGCATATATTTCAGAAACACCACATATTTTGCTAATTATAATTAGATTACAAAATGTCCTTTTAGTGCCTTATTTTTATTCAGCAGTATCTTATTTTCATTGAAGAAACACTTACATGACTTCATAAATCAAACCCACGATAACTTTATAGTACTTAAAGTTATGGGTATTTAAAGTTACACCAAGATAAACATTGTTTTAATTTAATTCATAACTTAAACCAAGTGTCTTCCCAAGAGTGGGGTTTCCAAGATTGGGGTTTCCAGCACTACCTTTGACATTTCTAGTTTTTTTAGGGACTGAGAGAACCTGGCACTTTTTCCCATAGTTCATGTTCTTGCATGAATATCAGACAGTAATTATTTTCAGAGATGACTTATGTGCATAATATTGTTTTAGCTCATTATGGTCAATAAAATTCCCAACAGTATATTAAACATTATCTTTTCACTATTGAAATAATGATGAAACAAGCATTATGAAACATGAGCTACTTTTTAATTTTTTTAATACTAAAGTCCTTAGGAAATCATGTTTGTTGAACTTCATGGTTATGGAAAAATACATAGGGACAAATTTGTTCTTTAAAGATAATTCATTTTGCCTTTACTCATAATTGCAGCGATCAAAGTTAAATGTATCTACATATGTATAGATTTTCCTCTCTTAATTCTTCTGGCCTCTATTATTTCTAGACGGAGCCTGGTACCTTGTGTGTAAGATGCTGTGTAGATAGTAGTAGTCCTGAGATTTTTCTCTTGTGTGACTGTGGACAACTGCATTTAATTCATTTGATCTTGTTTCAGTTTACCTCATTTGTCTTCTTTCACCCCAAGGTAATCTCATAAGGATTATTTTGCTCAAGTTTGATTATTTCAAAGAAGCATCATTATGTACACTTAAGATGGCAAGATGGCACTTGCCAAAACCTCAGCCAGTGCCTTTGGGGTTAACCTTGGATCTTGAACGGGGCCCTGGTACTCTGAAATAATTGCTCTTAGGTTTGCTTTGCAGTTGGGTGTTTTGAGCTCTCAGTGGCTCAACTTAATTGTGAACAAGTAGCCAAATGTAAATCTCTAAAGAGCAGAATCTATATTTTATTCGTCTTAAGAGTCCTCCGGGTGTCCCACATTGAGTCTTGCTATAGGCCCACAAAACCCAAGGCAAACTGAAAGGGGCTCGTGGCTTAGGCAGTCAGTCAGAAAAGGCTGTTAGAGCAGACTCCAGCACCCTAGGAGTGGGGTCAGTGAGCAGAGCAGCTTGTAAGGAAGCCCAGCTGGCATGCAGAACTGCACTACCTCAGAGTCCAAAATAATGGCCCTCCACAGGAATGCCTGTCAGCTGTCATGAGATTATTTGCCTATATTCAACATAGAGAGGCTGGGCTTGGTGGCTCACGCCTGTAATCCCAGCGCTTTGGGAGGCTGAGGCAGGTGGCTGGCTTGAGTTCAGTTATTCGAGACCAGCCTAGGCAACATGATGAAACCCCATTTCTATAAAAAATACAAAAATTAGCCAGGTATGTTGGTGTAAGCCTACAGTCCCAGCCACTTGGGAGGCTGAGGCTGTAGTGAGCCAAGATAGCACCACTGCACTCTAGCCTGGGTGACCTGGGTGAAAGAAGAAATGATGGAAAACTTCACTAGGAAGAGCTTTTCATTAAAATGATTAAAATATAAGATTTTAGAATATTCGGCTTAAAGGAGTTTAGGAAAGACTACTTATTGCAGACTCCTTATAGAGGGCAGAGTGCACACAAGCATAATCACAGTTCAAGGAGCTTCCTGTGCAAGGTGTGTTTAACTTTATTCACCTGAGCGTGTTTAAGCCCATGTACCAGCGAAGCTCCTTGTTCCCTTGATCCCTGTTGCCTTCACTCCTTGTGGAGCTCCCAGGTGAGGAGCACCCCCTGGGTCCACAGCTCAGGGCTGTCCATTCACCGATCACACTGCTTTTGCTTTTCTTATTGGTTTTGTTCTCCTAGGACACCCACCTGGCTTGATTCCTCTGAAGTCTTCTACCTTCTCAGGGCTTCTCTCAATTTCTTTCATTCTCACCTTTCTCGGTCCTCTATTGTGTAGCATTTTAATTCTTTGCCTTGAATGAAAACAAAACTTAGCTCATAACGAGAAGCAACCTGGGTTGCCTTGGGTCCACCTGCATAAATGAACAGATTTATTTTTAAAACATGCCATCATGTTTGTTTCTACTAATTTTGAGGCCCAGGTTTTGAGTGTAGGTCTGAGTCAATGACTCCTCAGCCTGTACCACAGCAACACGTGCTGCCCCTGCCTGGGAGTGGCAGAAGGCACCCTTGCAGCAGCTCAGGGCTGACGCTCACTGAGCAGGTTTTAAAACACACAGAATGGCCGGGCAGATCATATCACAGATTGTATCAGAACTCCACAGGTGTATGCTATTTTGTTGGAGAAAGGGTGTACTTTTCATCTGTGATCACTGCAGACAAAATGCATGAGAACCTCTGAGGACTGTGTTGTTGGGTGGGGCCTGCTGTTTGCTGTGGAGCCCCCTGGCCTTGGGCGCTGCTGCCTTCTCTACCCCCAGCTACTGCTTGGTGAACTTTGACTGATCTGGCAGGTGCCTTTCTTGAGCCTCATGATTCCCCTTCCCACTTGCCCTCCTGTCTCTGTCCTTTGGCTCCGCAGAGTGGGTGCAGGGCCGGATGATAGGTGGAGGGGTCTTCCATAAGCCAGTTCATGGGACTTGAGTAAAGTTCTTTCCGTCTCGCTGGGCTGCAGCTGAGGCTGGAAACATGTATTTGGTTTGAGGAAGGCAAGCCAGGTGGTTTTCAGAGGTGTAACTGTGGGTGTAGCTTGTTAAACCTGTTTGCCTCAGAAAAGATTTTTTTCCTTGAATGTGTGAGAAAACCTGTAGCTTTTGTTTTGCCTCTCACTAGCTGGCTGATTTTCATGGTTAAAGTTTCAGTCACAAAAAGCACATCATGTAAACAGTGAAAGTAGATCTCTTATTGGTGGTTTAAGCCTTTCTATTGTTTGGAATTGGTGTTGCTTTATTGGTTTTAATTCAATAGAAAATAAAATTTTGTTAGCGAGTGGGAGTCCAATATACTTTTTATTTCAGGTTGTTTTGCTGTTCATTTCCACACAACCAGTGAAGTTCTTATTGCATAGCCAGAGAGCATTCCACATGAATTAATATGTGTGCGCACATGCATGCACCATGACTGTACTGGGATGATAGAGAACCATATGGATTCGGGTCCCTCCCTCCCTCTGTACCCATTGTACCTAGAATGATTCCTGATACACAGTAGGCACTCAGTTAATGTGTTACATGAATAAACTTCATTTTAGAAGTGCGAGTGGAAACATGGGCATGTGATAACTAAATCTATTGGCCTATCAGCTACCAGTACTCTTTCATTCTCCTCAGTGTGTGAAGAGCAGTCTTGGTTTTGGTGATTTTACTTGCCATAGCGTATCTTCTGTAGCATTTTTGTGGTTGCCCTTACCATCCAACCTCCTTAAAACAGTGGTTTGTATGGGATTTAAAAGCTTCTAGGCAGGCAGGACCTTCTAACTCTCTTATTCTTTCCTTATGGTGCTACTGACTGTGCTCATTTGTAGTGTGACTTTAAGAAAGGGAGGCTGAACTCAGGATAGGCATGGTGAACCTGGCGTAACACTGCTCTGGGTGTTCTCAGACAATCCTAGTCGGGCAGGTCTGGGCCTGGTCAGTAATTGGGTGGGAGGCCTCAGAGAGCAGAAGCCCGCGATCAGCAGGAAGTGGCATGGGGAGCTTACCCGGCCTGCGAGTCTGGGCTCAGCCAGACCAGCCCCACATGGTACCATGCGCACAAGGTGTCCTCGAAGAGCCGCCCTGTGGCACGCCTTTGCATGTTGGCTGAGACCAAAGACTTGAGACTTTTGTTTTGCATGAAATATGAGTCAAGTGAGAAGTTTTCTGTCTTATGATTGGTTATCTCGAAGAATGATGACCATCCTCCCTTTGTTCTACCAGCTGAGTAGCATTTAGCTATGAAGGTGTAATTTTAAAATAAGGAAGTGAGCATTTATTAGTGGTATTCCATCATTGCTCTTGATGTGATCTTTCTATAAATTCTAGAATTAAGAGCTTTAATTTCTGAACATTAAAGAATAGTGTTTCATCTAGCTGATTTATTTCATATTACAAAGGAACTCCTTCATCTTGAAATTAGACTTTAATGTCTTCCTCACTTGAAAGCAGACACAGTTTTTCATCTAGGAGGACCCTATACATGTAGACTATCATACATGGATTTAGATTAAGATTTGGTTGATAGGAACTGGGACACTGCTATTCACGGGTAGCTCTTCAGGTATTCAGGGCAATCAGGAGAAGCTTTTCTGAACATTTCATAAAGAAATATGTAGGTAGGATTACAGGAAGTAACCTTAGCTTAAAGAGTAGCAACTGAATTATATAAAGCATTGTGGTAATTACTTTTTAAATTTAAAGTTTGGTTGGTTGGTTTTTGTTTTTTTTGTTTGTTTGTTTTGTTTTTTGAGACAGAGTCTCACTCTGTCGCCAGGCAGGAATGCAGTGGCATGATCTCAGCTTACCGCAACCTTCGCCTTCTGGGTTCAAGAGATTCTGCTGCCTCAGCCTCCTGAGTAGCTTGGACTACAGGCGTGCACCACCACATCCAGCTAATTTTTGTATTTTTAGTAGAGATGGGGTTTCACCATGTTGGCCGGGATGGTCTTGATCTCTTGACCTCATGATCCTCCCGCCTCAGCCTCCCAAAGTGTTGGGATTACAGTTGTGAGCCACTGCACCTGGTGTAAAGTTTATTTTTTAAAGAAAAAGTGATATTGTTGAAAATCCACCTGTTTAGAGAATTGTAGGATTTTAAAATTGTTTTTTCTGGTCAGCTCCCTTAAATATATGCCTGTACTTCTCATTTTACACATCCCTTCTCCCCATTGCATACATTACCAAAAAACTGTCAGATTTCAAGTTAGAGAAACAACAGGTCTTTTTCTTATCGTTTTGACTGCCCAATATTGTAGAATGTCAAAGAATTCCCAAAAGGAATGGAATTGTGGAGTCACTGTAACTCTTAGCATACAGCCTGTGGGACACTGCCTGTGGTGAGGCGAAGCTATAGAAATGCACCTGAACTGTCGGGAGCCCAGGAGTTAGGGTGCCGCTGCAGCCTCACCCTACCCACCACAGGGGCATCTTTCTGGGATCTTTTCTTCTCCATGGTCTCCTTGCTAAACAGCTGCATTTCCAGCCTCCTACCAGGTGCTCTGTGTTGGTCCTGTGAACATTTAAAACTCCAAGTAGTATTTTCTTTCTCCTTTCTTTGCTCCCTAATATTTTATCTGTTTCAATTAGCACCATTATCCTGGTTGGCATGAACTTTGGCCTCTTCTAGTACATCACTTGAACCAACTGACTCTTTCTCTGAAGTGTTTTCATTAATAATACTTGGTTACTGAACTGTTTTAGAATAATAGTTATTAAAGTAATGGGACGGAAATGAATCAGCACTTACCAGTGTGCTGAATTACTTTCAGTATATTAAAATTTATTAACTTAATTTGTCAGAGCGTTTCATCAGTGGAGTTGGAGATGCAGACAAGTCAGAATTGCACAGACTACCACTGACCCCCAGACCCCAATGTCTCAAAGCCCTATTTAATGGGTGTGGGTAAATTTGCCCAAGTTCATCATTATTCTAAGAAAAACACTTAGAGCATTGTCCCCACTGCTGATGGTTCTGTTGATTTATTTGTCTTGATTTATTTGCAAGAGAACCTGTGTGCTCTCTTTCTATTCATGCACCTGCAGGCACACACTTGTATTTAATTATGCTTTAGAACATTATTTTTATAAGTAAAACTATATTTGTGTTTTTTAATTATAATCTTTATAGTTAATAGGAAGCTTGGGCTTGCCATTTTGATTATTTGCTTTTATCTTTGTGACTGAAGGACAGAAATTCCAGGTAGTCTGTTCATCTTTTGCAGTGCAGTGTTTCAGTGACCTTGGTAGAGCTGAATACCACCAGGTATTATTAGTGTAAAATGTTCACGTTTTGATATATGGTATTTAGTTCTCTCAACATACATGAAGTTCTAAAACTGGAAAGAGAATTTCCTGAACAGAAATGACAGCAGTTTATTAAGGATTCCATTTTTCCCCATCGAATTCTTATGACATTAGCATGTATTGGTTTGTTGAATTAATTAATGAATGAGAGTTTACCGCTCATTTTTAAGCCCACCCAGCCCCCTCAGTAAAGCAAAACCATCAGTGTTTCTGGTGAAACTACTCTCAAATCTTTGTTGTTACATAGTTGTATATATACCTTTTTTTTAGCCTTTGAAAAAGCATAGCTTTACTGATACTTTGTTTTCTGTTTACTTTCAAAATACTAAAATAAAGCTTTTGTGTTACTTAAGACTAACAAAACAAATCTAGCATTGAAGAAAAGTTGGAAATATTGTTAGAAATCACTTTTTCTTTTTTTAGTACTTCAGTGTAATTTGTATAGAAACTGGTATCCACAGGCTGTAGTGCCCTTATACCATGTTTAAAAATATTTTTTTTTTTCGGTTAGTGGCAAATATTTTAAAATTAGGAGAATTCACTTAGGTTTCAGATTTCTTTATCTTCCCTTGAAGAAACTCTGCTTGTTATTGGGCAGATTGCCCATGTTGCGGGAAGCAATTCACTCTGAGCAGCAGCTGCCAGTTTAGACAGATGCGGGACTTCCCTCACACCCCTGCCATCCTCTCCTTCTTGTCTCTCTCACCTTCTGGGGCTGGAGGCCATGAACTCAGACCCCTTGCTAAAAAATTCCATTGGCGACCCAAGTCAGTGACCAGTGATATATTTTTGTTTATCTAGATGGCCTAAGAAAGATTTCTGTATTTCTTGTTCTGCCCATTTTGGAGAACAAACATCCCTAGTGACTTAACAGACTGAAATATTGTGTCTTCTCCTACCCATGACATGGCTTCCTGCCAGTCTCTCTCTTTTGTTCCTTCTCCCTCCATTTTGTTTTGTTTTGTTTTGTTTCCTCATTTGGCCACTGTCTGAATCCTCTAGATGGCTTTTATACTCTCTACTTTTAATTTACTAAATTTAAAATGTTTTAAAATAAAAAAAATACATACTTACTGAAAACATTTCAATTAGAACAGTGGTTAAAGCAAAGAATAATAATCTCAGCTCCCAGAAGTAATCATTAAGTTTCTTGAGTAGCCTTCAAGAATATTTGTATGTGTTCTTCTGTATTTTTTTGGTTTTTCCACCTTATACATTAGTTTTATCACTTTCTGTATTTTTATCAAGACATAGATCACATTGTTTCTAATGGTTGCATAATGTTTTCTTGTATAAATACCATAACCAGCACTTGATTAATGGATGATTCCAGTTTTTTTTGGTTTGGGGTTTTCTTTACGTATATTATGCTGTGGTGTGCTTCTATGTACATATGTGTATGGACAGTTGAGTTGAATAGACCCTGTAAGAGAATTGAGAGGTTGAAAGTATTTACATTTAAAGTTTTAATGTATATTGCTTTTAGTCTTCCAGTACAGTCACATGAATTCACTCTTTCTGTCTCATTGGCCAAGTGCTTCTGCTGGCGTGTGGTTGCCAGGGAGACTGATCATCTTATATTGGTCATTTGTATCACATTTCATTGCAATGCCTGTGTGCATATTTTGCTCATTTTTTCCATTGGGTTGGCTTCCATTTCTTATTGATTCATAGCAGTCCTTTGTACATTGAAGAAAACCAACTGCTTGTTAATAGTGAGAGTTTGTTTTTTTTTTTTTTTTNTTTTTTTTTTTTTTTTTTCCTTTGGTCCTCTTTTGTTGTTGTTGTTTTACCAGTTTGCTGTTTTTTAAATGTTTCCACTTAGGGAAATTGTTGGACACGGTTTTAAATTTTTATGTGGTCAGTCTTTTCTTCTGTGGATTTTGTGTCATAGTAGAAAAACCTTTCTCCAGTTTACAATTATTTTTAAAAATGCATCCATATTTTGTTTTAGTTCTTTATAAAAATATTTTGATTTTTTGAGCCGTTGGAAATTAATTTTGGTGTAAATAGAGAGGGATCCAGTTTTTTTCTCTCTCCAGAAAGGTAGTCAGTTGTTCCCAAGTAAGTTTATTTTGCTTAGTGATTTGGACTCTTATTTTTATTATTTTTACATGCATTCTTATTTCTATTTGGGTATTCTGCTGGAGTATCACTTCCGTTTCATTGGATTGTCTGTTCCTGTGTTGGTACCAAGCTTTTAATATCTATAGTTCTACAGTATGATTTATTATTTGATAAGTGTTGCCCTTCATTTATTTTCTTTTTTAGAATTTTCCTTGCTTGAATAAAAAAAGCTTGAAGGAAATTCTTTAAATTTAATGGGGTAATTCTACTTGACGTAAGTACTCATATGCTTTATATGTATACTTTAAAATTTTTTGGTTATACTGAGGGTCCTAGTTATCAACTGTTGCTTTGAGATTCACTACACGCCTTCATCAGGTGTGTAGGCCTGGAGAGGCAGGACAGTGTTTTGGAAGAGTGGAGTCGGGATCAGTGGGAAGTGGGCTGCCTCTTGGCTCTGTTACTAGATTGCTACGGGGGCTTGAGCAAGTCACCAAAGTGTCCTTCATGTGTTTCCATGTATACATGGACAGCCTCTCCCAGCATAGTTACTCATATTTAGATACAGTGAGTAGTTTTCCATCACTATATTTCATTCAGCTGTTGTGAGGAATAAATGAATTAATACATGTGCAAGTACTTCAAAACTGGTAGAGCGTAGTATAAGAACATGATGATGATGATATTGTTGTAGTTATTTTTCCTGTTTTACTTTAGTTGAAGGGAGCCTAATTTTTTCTCATGTTCCAGAAAATAAGGAGGAAGAGAGATAGAGAGAGAGAGAATGAGTTTGCTGCTAGAGAGAGAGAGAGAGAGAGTGAGAGAGAATGAGTTTGCTGCTGTTGCCCCAGCCTCCTCACCCACCAATTTCTGCTCGAGAGCTGAAGGCAGACCTGTATGATGAGGGGATATGTAGGCTGAAACTTTGAAACTTGAGGAAGACTTAGGGAAAGATTTGGGGTGGGAATGAGGAAGCATATTCTAGGGCAGGAAGGGCTGTGGTGTCCACAGGAAATAACATGGTGTGGAAACCTAAAAGCAGGTCAGAAGGGCTGGGGAGCAGTGACGAGGTAGACAGCTACCAGTAGAGGCCTGGTGGGTCCAGAGGCCACCTGAGGCCTTAGAAACCACAGGGCAGGTGGGGGACATTGAATGGCATCCTAGATGTACTGGGAAGTCGTTTATAGGATCTAAAGGAACGGTGCGGAATGCTCTGACTTAGGTTGTTCTGATTGTTGTGTGGAGGGCAGACCCTGGCAGGAGGGCAGGAGCAGAGCGAGAGATTAGCACTGAGTCGCAGCCATTGTGGTGCCAGGTGGAAGTGGGTGGAGAGAAAGGTGCACATCCTGGCTAGTTTTAGAGGTAAAACTTACTCATGAATTGGAGATCAGGGGATTTCTGATGTGCACCTGGGTAGCATGTGGTATTATTGATACAGGTGATATTGGGCCAAACAACTGGTTTTGAGGAATATATTAGGAGTTTGATTTTGAACTTGTTGTATTGAGATATTTGTGAATATGTGAACTGAACCCTTTAAGAGAAGATGGACAGTTCTGAAATGGAGAGAAGTTGGCCGGGATATTTACAGTGACTTCCTGCATTAGCATTTCCCTTCTTTCAATACATCCCATATGCAGTCTCCACAGCAGTCTTATCAGCATGCCTTTTAAGTTCATCCTCCTTGCCTACTCAAAAGCTTTCTGCTTTCTTCAGGGATATCTAAACTCTTAAACCTGACACTCAAGATCCTCCACAGCTTGCTCCTTATCCAACCCATAGGATTCTGTTTTTCTTGTTACTGTCTCTTGGCTCCCAGTATGAACTCTAAACTCTCAGTTGTCTAAACTTGTCTATAGATCGTGAAAGTCACTGTACTTTCCTGCCTTATGTGGTTTCTGCTCTCTTTTTGAGTCTTTATCAGTTGAGAATTTTCCAATCCTCTGAGGCCCAGTACAGGTTTTACCTCTTCCACTACGTATACTGGTTTTAGATCAACCGGAAATAAGGGCTCCATTTTTTGTCCATTTGGAGAATTAGTGTGAACCCTGCTTATGTCTGCTTTATTTTATTTCAAGCTCTTTATGGAAGTGTGCCTCGTCATATTTTCTCTATTACATAATACCTTATACATGGTGTGTACTGAATAAATATTTATTTAATGTTTTCTCTATTTGGAGATATTTTTCAGGTAATTAGCCTCTTAGTTGCAAGTAAAAGGAACTAAGTGTAGCTGTTTTTTAAAGAAGAGAAAATCCACTAGAACAGTACTGCATATCTTGAGTAACAAAATAAAGTTGAAGGATGAACTGAGCCTTGGGGCAGCCCTGGAAACCTCACCAGCAGAAGCTCATGGACTTTTCATCTAGAGGTCTGTCATTAGTGTAGCTTAACTTCCACTTTCCAGACTCAATTCAAAATCTTGAGGAAAAGAATCTGATTGGCTAAGCATTGGTCAGTTGTCTACCTGAGGCCAATCAGCTTTGACCCCTGAAACAGACTTATCCTAGACACATGGCTGCTGCGATGTGAGATGTCCTTAACCCCATGGCTACCAGAGGTTGAAGGATTTCTCTCTATGGATAGAAACATTTTCTCTCTGAAAAAAGGAGTCAGAAATAAATTGTGACAGATTTGTACTACAGCAGTATTGCTAACTTTGGAAACTGAGTCAGTATTGAACACTTTATGGTTTTGAGAAATTATAGATGGTTTTAACCAAGGTCATGTTAGTATATTGCAATGGAAATGGGACCAGACTATTGTCTTTGTTGACTGGCTTCATAAGAACAATTCCTTGCCTCATATCAGTCTTGCTGTTTGTGATATTTACTCATTAAATCAGAAGACTCCTCCTTGCAAACTTTCTTACATCAGGAGGAAAAAAAGTCCTTGTGGTAATAATTTTATTGCATTTAAACATCAGCAGATTATGGTAATAGCTACATAGTCATTTTTGCTCTGTGCATTTGACCATTGCAGTTGTTTTTCTGCTATAAAAGATCCTTATTTATTCATCTATATTATTTCTGTAACTGGGCTATATCTCTGAAAGAAGTAACCTTCTGTGAAAGTTTCAAGAGGGCATCAGTTGGTTAACTTTGCAAAAACAAATTTAAATCTTTACTTTGTTCTTGAAAGTTATCATTTATTTAAAGTAATTATTTTTTGTAAACATGATTTGGTAAAGGATAAAAATTTCCAAATTTTACCCAAGTACATTGGGTCACCATGTAGCAGCAGTAGGCTACCTATCAGGAATAACTGTGGTTAAGAAATGTGATTGATTTTTTTTTTAAGGTATGGGAAAGAATGTCAGTGGTGTATACCAGGTCCTTCTTCTGTCACTTTAAAATTTTAATAACAGTTTTCTAACCACCTTCTCTCTATGGAACACATAGATCCAGATGATTGAAAAATTCATTTTCTTTCCTACTAGAGAAGTGAGTAAAGGATATGAACAAACAGGAAGAAATTTGAAGAGCCATTCAACAACTACAAAGATGCTCAATCCTGTGAATGATCAGGGATGTGCACACTTAAACAGGAGAGATATAACATTTCACCCCAATCAGATAGGTATAAATTTAGAAGCTTAAAATTACTCAGTGATGCTGATAATGTGCCACAGCTTTCAAACACTGCTGATGGGCATTGCTGTCAGCACAGTGTCTCTACAGAGCCATCTCACAATTGCCAGTGTAGTTGAGAATGGACTGTCCAAGAATCCACTGGGTAGTGTCTACCACTGAGGAATCAGCATGTACGTGCCCAGTGAAACAAGTGCAGTACATACATGTTACAGTAGTGTTGTAATGTGAAAATTTACAAAATTCTTAAGTGTCTACCAATATTGAAGCAGATAAGTAAAAAGTGATATAGTCAGACTCTGGAATACTTCATTGCAATGAAAATTAATGAGTTACAGCTGCTGTGTCCTTGCAAAATAGTACATTTGTATGTGTGCAATTAAAAAAAAATGAAAACAGATGATAATGAAATGTCAAATTCGGGAGACAATTGCCTCTAAGGAGAACAGGCACAGGAAGAAAAATACAGGACATTTCAACTGTGCCATTAAAAAAAAAAAAAAAATCTAAAAAAAATTTGCATCAAGTTAAAATTTGACAAAAGGCGATGGGTACATCTACTTGTTATTTTTTTTCCCTACCTTTCTGTGCCTTTAAATATTTCATAATAAATAGTCATTATCTCTAATTCTTAAAATATTTCTCAAAGAATTTTTCCATTTTTGGATGATTAAACTGGGAATGGGGGAGTCAGCTTGTCCAAAGTAACAAAGTAATTAAATAGTTGAGATGAGATCAAAAACAAGTATGTCTTGTTCCAAAACTCATTGCCCTTCTTTCTCATTAATCTGATTCTACAACGTAGAGAGGAAATGTAAGCTTGAACCTATGAACCTGCAGTCACCTTTGACCTATCTCTTACTATTCCCTCTCTTTTCCACCCTCCCTGGCACGCACATGTCTGTGCGCACATGTACACCTGCACGTACCATCCCTTTCTGAAAGATCATGTGTTCCTCATAGTCAGGCCCAGGCCAAGGCAGCTGGCGTCCAGTGAGCAAGTAGGTCCACTAGGTCCTCTCTGTCTGTGGTAGGAGAGTTCTTCCATGTTCATCCGGGATTATGGGCATAGGGGGATGTTCTAAAATACAATTTGCTAAAATGGTGACTTATAGTTATCTTTTCCTAAATGTGTTCCTTCTAGCTTGGCTCCTGTTAGAAATGACTACATGGGCTGGGCACAGTGGCTCACACCTGTAAGCCCAGCACTTTGGGAGGCCGAGGTGGGAGGATGGCTTGAACTCAGGAATTTGAGACCAGCCTGGGCAACAAAATGAGACCTTGTCTCTACTAAAAAATTTAAAAAATTAGCCAGCCATGGTGGCACACATCTGTAGTCTCAGCTACTTGAGAGACTGAGGTGGGAGCATCACTCAATCCCAGGAGAGTCGAGGCTGCAGTGAGCAGTGTTCATGCCACCACACTTCAGCCTGTGCATCAGAGTGAGATCCTATCTCAAAAAAATAAAAAACAAACCAAGTAAATAAATAATTTAAAAATGACTACACAAAGGATCCACGATTTGCTCTGTGGGTTAAGACAGTATTTGTCTTTTTGGTTGTCTGCAGAAGACATTTTTTGTGTTCCACATTGTCTTTTATATAGAAATCCTCTTAGAAACCAAGAAAAAGGTTTTACTAGAAAAATAAATACAAATTTTAAAATACTAAATTTGAAACCAAAAGACATATAAACTATAGGGGCTAAAAAGAATAGCTAACATTTACTAAATGTTTAATATGTTAGCATTTATTACTCCATCTCCAATTTGAAGATGAGGAAACAAAGGTATAGGGAAGTTAAATAATTCCCTGAGGTAGCCCACTAGTAGGGAGTAGGGCTGAGACCACGACAGTGTTCAAGTCAAACACCACCTTTATTGGGAAAGACCTTCTAGGCTGCTACCTCTCCAAGTGATCTCCATTTCTACATCTGCTACATGCAGGGTGCATTTGGAATTGTCCATAACTTACTTTGTATGTTTAGTTTTTCCTTTAGTTTTTAAATTGGGTATAAGGATGCAGGAATATGAATGGACTTAAATTTTTTTATACTACTGTAGCAGCTAACATAGCATGTGAGTAGTTGGCATTCAGTATATTCCTAGATATTAGCTAGGAATTTTTGTTCTCCCAGCTAATTTTTGTGTTTTTAATAGAGATGGGATTTCACCATGTTAGCCAGCCTGCTTTCAAACTCCTGGCCTCAAGTGATCTGCCTGCTTCAGCCTCCAAAGTGCTGGATTATACTCACCCAACCAGAAACAGACCGTTTCTGACACTTAACTTTTCTCTTTCCCTGTACCCCTCCTGGCTTTGTTGCCCTTCTTATGTGTTCTCCTTGGAGTCCAAGCAGTAACTCCACGGCACCATTCCTACCACAGTGTTTTATAACTATCTGGGTTTGGCCTCCCCCATCCTTACAAGCAGCATGAATCCTCTTTATCGTTGCATGTGAGTCCCCATCCCAAGCCACCTGTGGTTGGTTATTTGTTGACTTATTTCTAGGATGTTGGTTCTCAGCGGGGGGTGATTTTGTCCCCAGAGGACATTTGGCAACTCCTGGAGACCTTTTTTAACTGGTGAGGCGGTGCTCCTGTCATCTAGTGGGTAGAGGCCAGGGGTGCTGCCAGGCACTCCATCGTGTACACTATGGCCCAGCTCATGGTCCAGCCCCAAATGGCGAGAGTACCAAGGTTAAGAGACAATGCTTTAGGACAAAGGGCAAAACTTTAGGGCACTTAAGACTTCTTATAACAGAAAAAATGAAATTATTTAAATATGGGGTTCTTAAGTAATGTGTAAAGGATTTAGTGTCAAAGAGCTTCATTCTGAATCTGAACTGCTCTGGATCTTTTGGTGACCCATTTTTAATGTTTATTCAGAAGCTCTCATGTGAGGCACACCTGTGTCCCAGTGATTACTAATGGATTAACAGGTACTTGGAGTGAGTTAGGCACAAAACTGAAATGGTGAGGACAGTAGAACTAAGCTCTGCATTTATTTTAGAAATTTAGGCATTTACTTTTTCTTATTTACAGTGCATCTGATAGAAGGTGACTACTCAAGCAGTTTTTTTGACGAGGTATGGAGATGGATGGTTCTTTTTTTTGACTCTTAGAAAGAATTTGGCTGGGTGTGGTGATTCATGCCTGTTAGCACTTTGGGAGGCTGAAGTAGGTGGAACACTTGAGGTCAGGAGTTTGAGACCAGCCCTGGCTAACATGGTAAAACCCCGTCCCTACTAAATATACAAAAATTAGCTGGTGGGCATGGTGGTGGGTGCTTGTAATCCCAGCTACTTGGGAGGCTGAGACAGGAGAATCGCTTGAACTGGGGAAGCAGAGGTAGCAGTGAGCTGAGATCACACCACTGCACTATAGCCTGGGTGACAGAGTAAGACTCAATCTCAAAAAAAAAAAAAAAAAAAAAAAAAAAAAAAAAAAAAAAAAAAAAAAAAAAAAAAAAAAAAAGAAAAAGAAAAAAAGTAATCCTCAGAAAAAAAGGCCTTTCACTTTATGTAGATTAGTTAATGAAGTAAATTCTAGTACCACCCCCAATATTTAGGTAGTAAATAGACTGCTAGTGCATCCTAACTGGAAGTTAAGAAATTAAAGGATGAATTGTTGCTAACACAGAATGACATGGGATTGACCTATACAATCAAGTATAGGAAAATAAGATCTTCTTGTGCTTTAAGGTTTTAGCATGTGTCTCAGTAAAGACAGAAAACGTCAAAAAAGTTTTGATTCTTTCCTCCAGAATTGGCCATATGATATGTTTTTTTTTTTTCTTTTTTGTAGGCCATATGATATGAATTCTTGTTTTATAATCCAGTTTTCAAAAAATTATTTTGGAAGTTTAGAAATCTCAGTCAGAGAAAGAAGAAACACTTTAGGAAATGTTAGGAAAAGGAGACAGTGACTCATATTCTTAAATAGTTCCTGTTGATATTTGCAATTTCAAACTAGTCTCTGGAAAATATGATATAATTTTACTGAGAGAGTCAAGTCTTTATCTTTATTCTTGGGGATTCCTTTGGCAAATTAAATGATTTACACCTGAAGAGGCAATTTAGCTTCATGTTAAATTTCAAAGTCCAAGAAATACTTTCTTTCCAGTAGTTGTCAGATTCGTAGTGACGATCATCAGCCTTTCAGATGAGTGTTACTAGTTCAGTTTTGGAGATTGTGCTGTCTTGTAGTTTGCTGAAAGAAGATTGAAATATTTGTACTTACTTTTGTGGGTTCTATGAGATAAAGTCTGACTTACAGTTGATTTAACCTCTTCTTGTCTTTGTCTTGGTTACTTTGGGATTTTGTCAGAACAGAGGTTTAAGCTGCAGATACTGTATTCAAAAAGCTCCTTCAAGAAATGTAACTGTAAGGGAATGAAATGATATAAATAAATGTGGACTTGAATAAAATACTTGTTGTATTTAAAAATATGCCTTTCTCTTAATTTTTTTCAGCCAAGTTCTATAGAAATTTTAGAGTATTCATCAGATAGTGAAAAAGAAGATGACTTGGAAAATGTCCTACACATTGATTCAGAATCCCCTCACAAATACCATGTGGAGTTTGCATCAGACGCAAGACAGATTATGGAGGGACTGATAGACCCAAGAACAAAGTCAACAGAGACCATCTTGCATACACCCCAGAAACCCACAACTAAGTTTCCCAGGACTCCAGAAAATTCAGCAAAGAAGAAGCTTTTAAGGTTAAATTATACCTTTTTTAAATACTCTTTTTTTCTTCTCTTTCTTTAAAAACTGAAGTATCTAAAATGTTAATTTTAAGATACTTACATACGAAATCCTAAGTTCTGGAGCTGATTAATGGAACGTTCATCCAATTTGAGGGTCATGGGTTCAGTCATGGCCAGCAGATGTGACTGCATTTTTTAATGGAGATTTATTGTTTGGCTTAACAAATTTTATTGAGAGTCAGTGTTCTAGGTACCTTGGAGACAAGTGAATAATTGTTCCAATCTTGAGTAACTTACAATCTAAAAAGGGTAATGGAAATATGTATAGATCATGTCAGACTACTTTTATGAGAGAGATCTGCCAGGACAACACTTGCAAGTGCAAAAAAGTGTGAGAGAGCAGAGACCCACAGACAAGATGTGTCTGGTGTGCCATGAACTAGAGTGTCATTCAGGGGCTGGGCTGTGGCCATGGTGAGCAAATCAGGAAAGATATGTGAAGGAGCCTGTAGGGACCCTCCCCAACCCTGTGTGATACAAGGTCTCTTTGTTGTTTAAATCAAAAGTATTAGTAACAAAAGCCAAAATAGACAAGTGGGACCTAATCAAACTCCACAGCTTCTGTCCAGCAAAAGAAACAATCATTAGAGTGAACTGGCAGCCAACAGAATGGGAAAACATTTTTGCAATCTACCCATCTGACAAAGGGCTAATATTCAGAATCTACAAAGAACTAAAACAGATTTACAAGAAATAAAAAACAAACCCATTCAAAAGCGGGTGAAGGATATGAACAGATACATTTCAAAAGAAGACATATATGAGGCTAACAAACATGGAAAAATGCTCATCGCCACCTGTCATTAGAGAAATGCAAATCAAAACCACATTGAGATACCATCTCACGCCAGTTAGAATGTCAATCATTAAAAAATCTGGAGACAACAGATGCTGGAGAGGATGTGGAGAAATAGGAACACTTTTGCAGTGTTGGTGGGAGTGTAAATTAGTTCAACCATTGTGGAAGACAGTGAGGTGATTCCTCAAGGATCTAGAAACAGAAATACCATTTGACCCAGCAATCCCATTACTGGGTATATACCCGAAGGATTATAAATTGTTTTATTATAAAGACATATGTACATGTACGTTCATTGTGGCACTGTTTACAATAGCAAAGACCTGGAACCAACCCAAATGCCCATCGATGATAGACTGGACAAGGAAATTGTGGCACATATACACCACGGAATACTGTGCAGCCATAAAAAATGATGAGTTCGTGTCCTTTGTAGGGACATGCATGAATCTGAAAACCATCATTCCCAGCAAACTGACACAAGAACAGAAAATCAAACACCACATGTTCTCACTCATAGGCGGGTGTTTAACAGTGAGAACTTATGGACACAGGGAGGGAAGCATCACACACTGGGGTCTGTTGGTGGGGACTAGGGGAGGCACAGTGGGGGGTAGGGAGGTTGGGGTGGGATAATATGGGGAGAAATGCCAGATATAGGTGACGGGGGGATGTAGGCAGCAAACCATATTGTCATGTATGTACCTATGCAACAATCCTGCATGATCTGCATATGTACCCGAGAACCTAAAGTACAATAAAAAATATATACATATTAAAAAACCCAAACAATGCCAAGCAAAGACCCAGTGAAAATAAGAAAGAGAACCTGTAGGAAGCATTGCCACAAATGCAAAAGTAGTAGAGCATTTCAAGGCAAAGGAGTTTCAGTAGAAAGAGTAAATGTGATCATGAAGAGTGTAGGTGTTGGATCCACGGATTATATTGTCACATCATGAGAAGACAAGCAGAGCCTGTGGCTGAAGTAGCACATGGTTCAGGGAGTGAGGATGGAGCTGTGGCTCCTGTGTGGGAGCTGGGGACCAGGCAGGAGGGCTTTGATTCTTCTCTTTGGGATTGCCAATCACATGGAAAAGATCGAGACTCTAGAAAGGGTGCAGGGAATAGGAGAGACATTTTGAAAACAGCAGGGGTCCCAGTAGACTGAGAGCTTGCACCATGGTTCTGTCAGCATCCTGGAGAGGAGGTAGGCAAGGAAGGTGGAGAAGGGAGCCCCAGCTTGAGGACACTAGTGGAAGAAAGAGCATGAGGATATGGCCAAGTCTGGTGGGATGGCCAGGACACAGAGATCCATTCGTGCCTACTCACCGTAAGACAGAAGGCTTTATGCCCAAAGTGACAAAGTTGTTGCCTCAAAAGAGAATGTAATTTGTAATAGTAATAGGATGTAATTTGTAATAGAATGTGATTTGCAATCGTCTCTGGGGAGAAAGGAAAAGGAAGCCCATTAAAGGGATTACCATGTCTTTGTTGATGAAGGTGATGTCATGCAATTACAGAAAGTCATGTCCCCAGCCTTGCTGAGGGCCTGCCACTTGCCAAGCACTGTTCATGCACAGGAGCAAGCAAAGTGAAATGGTTGCTCATAACAGAGAGCACAGGTTATTGGAGCCCCACCTGTGTCAAGGGGAGGCTAAAAAGGAGCTTCGAAGTCAGCTCCTTTAGATGTCAAGTCAGAGGAGAGAAACTTTATGAAGAAAAAGCAGACTAGAAATGAGTTGTAATATTTTTGAATCTTTATCCTTCTCTACTTCTCCATGTTGATTTTATAGAAATGTTTACTAGTGTTGAATTGATACCAGTAATCTTTGGAGATAGGTTACAAATCTGTTAATTTTATAGAAAAGATAATTAGGATATCTTAACTTGCTCAGTGAATTCATCATATTTTTGTTCCATTGGAGTTTTGGCTTTTATAAATAACTTGTCTGGCTACGTTCAAAAGAGTTAATTTGGATATAGATGGCAGGGCCTTCCTGAACTTTTGGTATGACTTGATTTTTTTTTAACATTGAATAGGCTTTTACTAGAAGTAAGATTGTTGATTACAGGATATGGTGTTTCTGTTCTTAAGTTCAAGTGCATGTAACCCGAATACCCTGCAGGACAGGCCCTAATGGCCAAACTCAGCTGGAGACACAGTTTGTTTGTTTTTTTTCCTCCTCCTCTGTGTTTTTATTTTTTTATTTTTTTTTATTATTATACTTTAAGTTCTGGGGTACATGTACAGATCTTGCAGGATTGTTACATAGGTGGTTTGCTGCCTCCATCCCCCCATCACCTACATTAGGTATTTCTCCTAATGTTATCCCTCCCTAATCCCCCCACCCCCTGCTATCCATCCCCTAGCACCCCACCCCCCAACAGACCCCAGTCTGTGACGTTCCCCTCCCTTTGTCTGTATGTTCTCATTGTTCAACACCCACTTATGAGTAAGAACATGTGGTGTTTGGTTTTCTGTTCTTATGTCAGTTTGCTAAGAATGACGGTTTCCCGATTCATGCATGTCCCTGCAAAGGACACGAACTCATCCTTTTTTATGGCTGCATAGTATTCCGTGGTGTATATGTGTCGCATTTTCCTTGTCCAGTCTATCATCGATGGGCATTTGGGTTGGTTCCAGGTCTTTGCTATTGTAAACAGTGCCACAATGAACGTACATGTACATATGTCTTTATAATAAAACAATTTATAATCCTTCGGGTATATACCCAGTAATGGGATTGCTGGGTCAAATGGTATTTCTGTTTCTAGATCCTTGAGGAATCACCTCACTGTCTTCCACAATGGTTGAACTAATTTACACTCCCACCAACAGTGTAAAAGTGTTCCTATTTCTCCACATCCTCTCCAGCATCTGTTGTCTCCAGATTTTTTAGTGATCGCCATTCCAACTAGCATGAGATGCTATCTCAGTGTGGGTTGATTTGCATTTCCCTAATGACTAGTGATGATGAGCCTTTTTTCTTAATGTCGGTTGGCCGCATAAATGTCTTCTTTTGAAAAGTGTCTGTTTATATCCTTCACCCACTTTTGAATGGGTTTGTTTGTTTGTTTCTTGCAAATCTGCTTTAGTTCTTTGTACATTCTGGATATTAGCCTTTTTGTCAGATGGGTAGATTACAAAAATTTTTTCCCATTCTGTTGGTTGCCAGTTCGCTGTAATGATTGTTCTTTTGCTGTGCAGAAGCTCTTATGTATAATTAGATCCCATTTGTCTATTTTGGCTTTTGTTGCCATTGCTTTTGGTGTTTTAGTCATGAAGTCCTTCCCTATGCCTATGTGCTGAATGATTTTGCCTAGGTTTTCTTCTAGGGTTTTTATGTTGTTAGGTCTTATGTTTAAATCTTTAATCCATCTGGAGTTAATTTTAGTGTAAAGTATAAGGAAGGGGTCCAGTTTCAGCTTTCTGCATATAGCTAGCCAGTTTTCCCAACACTATTTATTAAACAGGAAATCTTTTCCGCATTGCCTGTTTTTGTCAGGTTTTTCAAAGATCAGATGGTTTTAGACATGTGGTGATACTCGGAGGCCTCTGTTCTGTTCCTTTGGTCTATATCTCTGATACTGTAGCCTTGTAGTATAGTTTGAAGTCAGGTAGCATGATGCCTCCAGCTTTGTTCTTTTTATTTAAGATTGTCTTTGGCGAAGAAAATCACTGCCTTTGGTGAAGGGATGGTGGTTTGTGGTGATTAAAAATAACTTTGGGCAGTATGGCCATTTTCACGATATTGATGCTTACTAACCATGAGCATGGAATGTTTTTCCATCTGTTTGTGTCCTCTCTTATTTCATTGAACAGTGGTTTGTAGTTCTCCTTGAAGAGGTCTTTCACGTCTTTTGTTAGTTGTATTCCTGGGTATTTTATTCTCTTTGTAGCAATTGTGAATGGGAGTTAGCTCATGATTTGGCTCTCTGTTTGTCCGTTTTTGGTGTATACGAATGCATGTGATATTTGCACATTGATTTTGTATCTGGAGACTTTGCTGAAGTTGCTTACCATCTTAAGAAGATTTGGGGCTGAGACTTGGGGTCTTCTAAATATAGTCATGTCATCTGCAAATAGAGACAATTTGAATCCCTCTTTTCCTAATTGAATACCTTTTATTTCTTTTTCTTACCTGATTGCTCTAAAACTTTTAATACTATGTTGAATAGGAATGATGAGAGACGGCACCCTTGTCAAGTGCTAGTTTTCAAAGGGAATGCTTCCAGTTTTTGCCCATTCAGTATGATATTGGCTGTAGATTTGTCATAAATAGCTTTTATTATTTTGAGATATGTTCCATCAATACCTAGTTTATTGAGAGTTTTTAGCATAAAGGACTTGAATTTTGTCAAAGGCCTTCTCTGCATCTATTGAGATAATCATATGGTGTTGTCTTTGGTTCTGTTTATGTGGTGGATTACGTTTAAAGATTTGTGTATGTTGAACCAGCCTTGCATCCCTGGGATGAAGCCTGCTTGATTGTGATGGATAAGCTTTTTAATGTGCTGTTGGATTCGGTTTGACAGTATTTTATTGAAGATTTTTGCATCGATGTTCATCATGAATATTGGCTTGATATTTTCTTTTTTAGTTGTGTCTCTGCCAGGTTTTAGTATTAGGATAACGTTGGTCTCATAAAATGACTTAGGGAATATTCTCTCTTTTTGTGTTGTTTGGAATAGTTTCAGAAGGAATGGTACCAGTGGAGACACAGTTTTTATCTGAGGGCTCCAGATACTGCCATGTGTAGAGAACTCCTTTGCATATGTTTACTGTTGCTTTTACTTTTCGTCCTGTACTCCCTACAGATTTCTTGCAGGGTTCTAGGCTTTACTTTAACCAGATACTATTTTCAGAGTTCATTTTCCCTTTTTTTTTTTCCCTGTAAGGTCACAGCATTGAAAAGCAATATTGGGGGAATAATTATCTACATAACTGGACAAAGAATACAGCATTTGCTTCTTGTATTTATTATGCATATCATTTGAAATAGTACTGTTTAAGAGGTGATAGATATATTATCAAGACTAAGAGCTTGGACTCTGGAGCTGGACTGCCTGGGCGTGCATCCAGCTATGCCACTCATTAGACATCCCATCTTGCACAGATGTTTAACATCTTGGTGCCTCAGTTTGTAATCTATAAAGTGGAATCATAATAGTACCTATTTTACAGTATTGTGTAAAGGGGAAGCATAAATGAGTTACTTCATGTAAATAGAATTATGTGAGGAAGGCTTAATAGTAAGTAGAGATTGACAAGTAGAGGTGCTATGGCATATTTCTGAGTATAAGAGGTTTTTAAATTTTTTCTGTTATGTATACTATAAACAAATACATTCAGAAATAATACCTGTAGGAAAAAATACTAGGTTTTTCTATAGGTATTAATACTAACAATATTATATATTTATTAAAATATTACCATCATAGTGGAAAGAGCTATATAGGGTACAAGTAAAATACATAACAAAAACAGTTGCACCAATCATGGGCATTTTTTGAAGGTTTACTAAATGCCACATGCTGTGCTAAGTCCATTCTGGTTTTAATAGCCAGTTCCTCATCTGGCTAGTTATGTAATATTGGAGAAGTTCCTTAATCTCTCTCTAAATTCTGGTTTTATCATCTGTCCAGTGGGTATTGATATCTGTTCTTTCTACTTCAAAATTATGTTATTTGAATAAATATAATGTAGTGAAATATTAATGAATTGATAATAAGATAAACTTAAGAGATAATACATTGATAATCTATATAGCATGTAGCTATAGTGTTAACAACTGGTCTTGATTTTTCTTGAAATTATAGCTATGTTAGGAGTTGATAACTTCTCTTTCTCTCTACATATGTATGTATTTATTTACTTACATTTATAATTTACCTATAATTACATACTTATAAGCATAAATATATCTCAGTGAGTATGTATGTTCATTGATAGGTTAATGTTCTTCTGCAGTACCTGTATGTCTGTCATTATTAATTGTCTTTCTATTATACATGGAAGTTTTCTTTTTTATAACATTGGTATCCTTGCTGTGTGTTTGTGATTGATACTCAAATATCTCTAGAGTCCAAATAAGGGACTCATACCCAAGTGCTCTTATTTGAGTGTTCTGTCAGCAGTTGGCAAGATTGTTATTGACTGGAACTCTGAGCCCACTTTATATTTCTCCATTTGCACCAATCTGCTGAGCTCATTGGGAGCTCTTCCACCTCCACAGCAGCACTCATAGCTGTCCTTGTGTCCCTGTTACCTAACAAAGTGCTAGGTGCCAGCATATAACAAGTGGTAAGTAAGTAGTACTTTTAGGATTGAATAAAATGAACTAAGAAAGAATAGAAAAGGAGGTAAGCTGATATTTAGCTGTCATATATCCAACAATATAATATTTTTAGGACATAATATTAGCCCATATTTCTAAGAATCAGAAAACCAAGCTTCTAAGAAAACAAAAACTGACTTACGAGGATATGGCCTCTAGGAAGAGAATGTGGTAACAAATATACTTTAAAATTTTGCATGTTTTATCTGTCTCTGGTTGGGGGTATACAATATAACTGTTTGAGTGATTCAGAAGTTTTCCTTTTAACTAAACTTAATACATTATAATTCATTAAACAGAGGTGGACTAGCAGAAAGATTAAATGGACTGCAGAATCGAGAGAGATCTTCCATTTCTTTGTGGCGACATCAATGTATTTCTTACCAAAAGACACTTTCAGGTAAGGCTTGTACAGGCACCTGAGACAATGTATAAAAACAATTTTAGTTAAAAGAATTTTTTTCTTCACTTTATTAATATTTCTTCTTTTAAATTATACTTTAAGTTCTGTTGTACATGTGTGGAACGTGCAGTTTTGTTACCTGGTTATACATATGCCAGGAATTTTTCCATTAAAATATATGAAGTTGATTATTACTGTTTTCATGACTTTAAAAACAATGTTTGTTTTTCCAACATTCTAATTTTGACATACAAAACTGATACATAATTAATATCTACAACTTGATGAGTTTAAAGATAAGTATACCCTTGTGAAACCATCACCACAATCTGTGCTGTAAATCTACCCTTCACCTCCAAAAGTTTTGATCTGTTCTTATCATTAAGAGCACTCTACCCTCTTAGCAAAATTTATTTTATTTTATTTCATTATTTAGAGACAGGTTCTTACTGTGTTGCCCATGCTGGAATGTAGTGACATAATCATAGTGTACTCTAGCCTCAAACTCTTGGGCTCAAGCAAATCCTCTCACTCCAGCCTCCTGAGTGGCTAAGACCACAGGCTTGTGACACCATGCCCAGCTCCTCTTAGCAAAATTTTAAGTATACAATATAGTATGTTAACTATAGGCAGGATACTGTTCAGCAGATCTCTAGAACTTATTTATCTTATATAATCAAAACTTTGTACCCTTTGATAAATACCTGCCTCCCTGTTGGCAGCCACTGTTGCAGGTTCTGCTTCTGTAGTCAGAGCATGTAGTCAAGCAAAAGAAATAAAAGATATCCAAGTTGGAAAGCAAGAGGTAAAGTTATCTCTGTTTGCAGATGACATGATCTAATATCTAGAAAACCCTATAAGACACCCTGCCCCTGCCAAAAAAGGTTAGAACTAGTAAGTGAATTCAGCATAGCCACAGGATTAAAAATCAGCATACAAAAATCAATTGCGTTTCTATATATTAACAATGAAATTTCTGTATATTAACTATGAAAGATTTTCTATTGGAAAATTAAGAAAGCAGTCTCATTTACAATAACATCAAAAAGCATGAAATACTCGAATAAACTTAATCATGGATGTTAAGGACTTGTACTCTGAAAACTGATTGTTTTATTCAGGTGTCATATAGGTCTCAGAAATTATTCCAGGAGATGAGTCTATTCTTCCAAGGTCTAATCACTGAAAACTCTTGTTTCTTAACAAATTTTTTGATATTGAAAAGATTCCACATGCCTAGAAAAGCCTTCTCTCCTCCTAAACAGTGCTGATTTAGTGGGTTTTTTTCTGTGTGTTTCCTCCATCTGGATTGCGGGGATGGGTGGGTAGGCACAGTCACGTATTCCAAAGTAACGATTATTAGTCTTTCATGGGGTGATCATTGAGATATACATTTTATTATGCTTCCAGGTGATTTTTGCACATGCTGGAATTTAAGAAACATTATTCTTAGAGTTAATCCCTCCATTCCCAATAATATATTCTACTAAATAGAATAATACATTCTACTAAATAGATCACTCAACTGTTATGTTCTCAACTATTATATTACACATTTCTTTAGAAGACTTTTCAATTCTCACCTCATTTATTCTTTCTAAAATCCTTTCTGAGGCCAGGTGCGGTGGCTCACGCCTGTATTCCCCATGCTTTGGGAGGCCAAGGAAGAAGAATCACTTGAGGCTAAGAGTTCAAGACCAACTTGGGCAATGTAGTGAAACTCATTCTCTACAAAAAAAAAAAAAAAAAAATTAAAAATCAACTGTACAGTGGTGGCACACATCTACAGTCCTAACTACTCAAGAGGCCGAGGTGGGAGACTTGCTTTAGCCTAGGAGTTCTAGGTTACAGTGAGCTATGGTTGCACCTCTACACACCAGCCTTTGTGATAGAGCAAAACCCTGTCTCGAAAAAAATATATAAAATCCTTTCCCAGCTGTCACTTAGCAATTGTCTTCTCTCACATTCTTGTATTAAAGCACTGTAATATGAAATACATATATATGTGTCAGGATGACCTAATACATATGACCCAAGAATACTTTTTTTTGAGACAGAGTCTCACTCTTTTGCCGAGGCTTGAGTTTGGTGGCACGATCCTGGCTTACTACAACCTCCATATCCTGGGTTCAAGCGATTCTCCTCCTCAGTCCACCGAGTAACTGGAACTACAGGCACCAGCCGCCTCTGGCTAATTTTTGTATTTTTAGTTGAGATGGGGTTTCACCATGTTGGCCAGGTTAGTCCCAAACTCCTGACCTCAGGTGATCTGCCTGCCTGGGCCTCCCAAAGTGTTGGGATTACAAGCGTGAGCCACTGTACCTGATCATTTTTTCTTTTATACGTATCTGCGGGTCAATTCATTGTTATACTTATGAATTTGTTTCTTGTTTTTTTTTTAGTATCAATTATTAGGACATTAATAATCCTTGCAATTCATTTGATCACCTTGAAGGCCAGACAGACATAAAGTTTGCCTTGTCTTATTATTTAAGGAAGTCTTAATAGCACATTGGCTTAAGCACAAAAAAGAATTTAATGGTACTTGTAATTGAATGCCACAGGGAAAAGACTTCATGCTTCAGACATACTGGTTTTGAAAAGGCTGGCAGTCATCTTCTATTTGGTAACTCTCAGCTTCAAGTCCAATAAAAAGAATGCTTTCTTTCCAGTATTTTACCAGAAATGCCCAAAATGACTTTCATTGATCTGGTAGAGACAGGAGTCCCTGATGGAAGTCATCCTAATGACTCTGGCCAGCGTGAACTGCATACAGTCAGTAACACTCTACCAGCCATATGCTTAGTTCATGATTATTTTATTTCCAGAGTTATTTGATAAAAATCAGCAGGAACCATTTGTAATTCTATAGTATGTTATCTCATTTTAGTCATTCAGTGATTCTTCATGTTCTGCTATTTATAAGTATTTACATGTGTATATTTAACCTCTCAAATGTGAATGCCCTTGAACTGGAACTTTCTCTTATAATCTACCTACCTCCACCTCTAAATAGTTTTGGTTTAATCTGTGTGTCACCCATAACTTTGGGATTCTGATTATAAACTTCTTTTGTTCTGCTTGAACCAGAAAAATATTTTTCCTTGCCACTTAAATTCTCAAATTGCTCCTCCTTCTGTCCTCCTTTTGCCTCCCTTCTTTTGAAGTAATGACATGAGAGAAAGGTAAGCTTGGATTTCTTTCAACTGGATATAAATGTTTGCATTATTCTGTTTCAGGAAGGCTGCTTTCAGTTTTTAGTTGTAACATTAGCTTTGTGTTGGGTTGGGGTGGATGGCGAGCTATCGGATGGAAAAGAGGAGCCTGGCACACAGGACTCTGGCTACTGAAGGCCTTAAAGACTAGAACCTGAAGATATCATTTGCTTACTTCGTTGGCATTTATGCAGCACTTTTGTTTCCTTTTTCCGCATGGGGAGATAGAATGTTAATTCTGTGAGGACTCTTAGAGACCTTCCAGTCTAAGCTCCTTTTTGGCAGATTGCCTAGAGGAGGGAAGTGACTTTCTCTGATTATCTAGCCAAGGAAGAGACAGGGCCAAAACCAGGCCTCCTGGTTCCTAGTGCCATGCTTTCAAACCCTGCCACACTTCTGCCATATGAAAATAATCATTTTACTCCTCTGCCAGTTTCCTGTTGAGATTACTAGTGGGGAATAACCAGATAGTCCAAATTGGACTTTGTGTGTTTAGTCAGGTAGTGTCTTGAATTTTGCTAATGTTTTTGTAGTCTCGAAAAATTGTAAATATCTTCCAAGTAGGAGCAAAATGTGGGCAAACTTTGAACTGGATCATAAATTCTTAAGAAATAGTTTGGGTTCTGTCTGTCCTCTTTCCTTCAATCTCATCCTCATTGTTGCATCACGTTTGGAGGTTTGATATCTATGGGTACAATGCCAAAAACTGACAATATATTAAACCATTTAGTATGCAAAGTAATCTTCTAGAAGAGTTTGCTTTCCTTACTTTCCAGATGAAAAAACTGTAGGTTGAGTATATGCTGCAGATAACTAAGCCCAGGTTTATACTCTGAAGTCCAAGTTCTTATTCGCTAATCTCTACAGACCTTCATTAGTTAATCTGTTTGGGCTAGAGAAAGTTAGGCTTAAGAAGACAAGGGATTAAGGAATCAGCAAAATTAGAAATATTGATACAGATGTGTTTCTTTTGAAAAAAATCTTTCAAAATGTAGGTCTTTATCGCATTCTTGAGACAGTACTAATTGGAGAAGCATAGGACATAGGTTTGAAGATTGCAGAGACTGCGTAAATTGTGGAACTGTATAGGATGTCCTAAAATATTATGATTTTGATGGGAAGTGGCAGATTTTCTTCTTAATTATTGATATTAATATAAGTTAGAAATCACTAGACATTGTCATCCTGGTTACTCATTATAGTGAATTGATCAAATTGTCAAGTATGTAGTTGACAGAGTGTCTTCTGCAGGTCTGAATAGAAAAATACCAAGTTAAACATGTATGACTGGTAGTCCAGAATGAAGGGAGAAAAAGGTGTTTTTTTTTGTTTGGCTCATACTCAAAACATAGCTTATTTGGAATATTCCTTACAATATCACGTCTTAAATTTTGTTCTAGACATTAAGTGTAGCATGTCAAATTGAGGTTCTCCTTATTTATCTCCTTAAGAGATGAGAAATTTTGGTTTACAAAATTGATATATAGATTATAATGATTCAGCTTGAGGTCTTTCTTTCCATTTGTCTTCTATTTGGGAGTATTATTTAATTACCCCATGGTTAAGACGTATGTTTTTTCCTGTATATTGATTTAAAATGTTTGAATGTCTCTAACACTTCTTTTTGCCCATTTAAAACACTTTGTATTTAAAAATAATTATAGATTCATATGCAGTTAGATATAATACTGAGGGATCCCTTGTCCCATGCCCATGGTTTCCCCCAGTAATCAGCAGTGACATCTTTTATAACTGTAGAATGACAGGACAACCAGGATGGTGATCTCAGATACAGTCCATTGACTCTGTTCAGATTTCACCAATATTACATGCATTTGCGTGTGTGTGTGTATGTGTGTGTGTGTGTGTATGTTTTATGTAATCTTGTCACCTGTAACTATGGTCTGAATTTTTGTATCCTCTCAAAATTCATATGTTGAAACCTAATCACCAATTAGATGGTATTAGGAGGTAAGTAAGGCTTTTGGAAAGTGATTAGGTTATGAGGTGGAGCCCTCACGAAAGGATTTAGAAGAGACCCTTAAGAGCTAGCTGGTCCTTCCACCATGTGAGGATACGTCAAGAAGAATCCATCTGTGAGAACATAGGTCCTCACCAAACACAGAATCTGCCAGAGCATTGAGCTTGGACTTCCCAACCTGCGGAACTGTGAGAAACAAATTCCTATTGCTTTAAATCCACACAGCTCTGGTTTGTTGTTATTGCAGCCAAGATGGATTAAAATACTTGGGTAGATTCATGTGACTATCACATAGTCCAGACACAGAAGGATCCATCACCACAAAGATCCTTGTGCCACCCTTTATACCCATAGCCACCTCTAACCCACTCTCCTCCCTCACTCACCCCTTGCAGTCACTAATCTGTTTAACATTTCCATAGTTTGTCATCTAAAAAATGTTACAGAAATATAATATAGTTTATAACCTTTTGGGATTGGCTTTTTTCACTCAGTATAATTCCCTGTAGATTTATCCAAGTTGTTGTGTATGTCAATATCTCACTGCCTTATACTGCTGGGTTGTATTCCATGGGACAGATGTGCCACAGTTTGTTGAACTCTTCGTTGACTGAGGGCTTTTGGGTTGTTTCCATATTGGGTTACGAATAAAAGGTGCCGTAACGTTTGTGTACCAGTTTTTGAGGGGGAACATATGTTTTTATTTTTTTTGGAATAAATGATCAAGAGTGCAGTTGTCAGGTGTTATGATAAGGGCATGTTTTGCTTTGTTAAAAAATGCATACGAATATCAAATATTTCAGTGAATATGTCTAATACATCTTTCTAAGCTTAAGAAATTATATTTTTAACATCTTTGGTATGTGAATGTCAATTTTTCCTTTCTTTCCTCCTGGGTAGCTGACTTTGCTGTGCTGTTTTATAACTCCTGCTTGTACCTTTTAACAATCGATGTTATCTTCCTTATTGGTGCCTTTTAGTACGTTTCAGTATAAAAGACCATACATACCAAGATTCTTTGCGATACACTGTGAAGGTATTGAGCTTGGCTTGAAAAGAGCAGCAAGAAGCCAGGCATGGTGGCTCATGCCTGTAATCCTAGCACTTTGAGAGGCCAAGGCAGGTGGATCACAAGGTCAGGAGTTCAAGACCAGCCTGGACAACATGGTGAAATGCCATCTCTACTAAAAATACAAAAAAATTAACCACGTGTGGTGGCACATGCCTGCAATCCCAGCTACTCTGGGAGCTAAGGCATGAGAGTCACTTGAACCTGGGAGGCGGCGATTGCCATGAGCCGAGATGGCGCCACTGCACTCCAATATGGGCAATAGAGCAAGACACTGTCTGAAAAAAATAAAACAAAAGAGCAGCAAGAAGCATAGGTGTTGCCTTGCAGAGAATGTGGTTTGATGACATGGCATGGGGTGGGCAGGGGAGCCCGGATCATGCAGGGCGTGGAGGCCTTGGCTAGATTTTACTTCCAAGGTGATGCCATGGAAACCTGCACTTTAAAATGTAGCTATGGCATAGAAAATGGACAACTATAGAGGCAAGGGGAAGTTGTGTTCTACTTGTCTTCAGAAATCATTGTATTTTTCCTTTTGTTAAAGAGGAAACAGTTTCCCAGCATCACTTTGCTCTTTACCTGCATGATGGTGAGCAGTGATTACTAAGTGATACTCAAAGCATTTTACATGTATGTTAACTAATTTAGCCCCCGCAATTACCCTTTCAGTTACGTCCTGCTCTCCTTACTTCAGAGATGAGGACAATGCAGATGCAGGAGAATATGAATGGGTATAACCCTGTGTGCCTACCAGTGGGTGGTGGAGCCAGATTTACACTGGGCAGCCTAAGTTGGTGACCCATGTTCACGGCCCACTTGTCTTCGGGGCGGGTCTGGGCAGAACTGAGTTCAGGAGATGTGAGTGCAGCAGTCGTTACACCCTGGCTCCCTTGTCTGATATCTGTGACAAATATGTTCACAATATGTTTGATACCATAGTTTTTAAAACTAAAAATAGTTACAAGTGTTCTTTTACTTTTTTGAGTAGGGGCTCCCTCTGTTGCCCACGCTAGAGTATAGTGGCACCATCACAGCTCACTGCAGCCTCAACCATCTGGGCTCAAAGGACTCCTCCCACCACAACCTCCAGAGTGGCTGAGACTATAGGCACATGCCGCCACATCCCGCTGTTTAAAAAAAAATTTTTTTTTTCTATATAAATGGAGGCTTGCTATGATTTCCAGGCTGGTCTTGAACTCTTGGCCTCAAGGGAACCTCCCTCCGCAGTCTCCCAATGCATTGGAATTACAGGCATTAGCCACCACACCCGGACCTTTAGATGTTCTTAATGCAGAAAAACTTCTTGTATTATACAGGAAGAGAGTAAAAACAGAACAGATGATACCAAAGAAATTGATGGGCTTCAGATGAATGATTTTTCACAATGAGATATTTTGGGGGAAGGAGGAGGGTCTAGGTCGGTCTGTTGCACAGGCTGGAAGTGCAATGGCACCATCATGGCTTACTGAAGCCTCTACTTCCTGGGCTTGAGCAGTCCTCCCACCTCAGCTTCCTGAGTAGCTGGGACCACAGGCATACACCACCAGGCCCAGCCAATTTTTAAATTTTCTTCATTGACACAGGTTCTTACTATGTTCCCCAGACTGGTCTTGAGCTCCTGGGCTCAAGTGATCCTCCTGCCTCAGGCTCCCAAAGTGCTGGAATTATAGGCCTGAGCCACTACACCTGGCCTCAACATGACATTTTTTCTGTTCCTAAAAGTTCCCTTTAAACTTCAGGGAAAATGGTGTAGGAAAAAATTAAAATACAAACAAAATCAATGAAGTTCAGTGGCTGCCACTGTTGTCCAGAGCAGAATTCCCCCTGAATTGTCTTTCCCTCAGTGTGATCTCTATTGAATATGTTACTATATGTGTGAAGGTGTGTGTGTGTCTGTGTGTATATGTGTGTGAGTGTGTGTGTCTGAGTGCTCGCTTCAGAACACCCTCTGATGTGCCTGTGAAGGTGGAACTGCTGTGGGTTTTCTGCGTATGTGGGAATATGTATGTCTTCAAAAAGTATTAAATATGTCATACTGAATTTAGTACCCTAAGAAGCAAAGAATGAACTTAGCTCTTCATATCAGTATTGCAGTAATAGCTTTTGTGTTAGGATTTGTTTTGTTTTTTAGCTTTTTGCTGCTGGGTCATATTCAGCTGAAACTTTCATAGGTCACAAAATACCATAACTTCTGTCAATGTCTTTTATCCACTTCTCAACAGCATCTTGATGCTGCCATCAGGGAACCTTGCTTTCATTTTATACCACTAGCCAATACATGGGTACCCCTTTCCACGTAGTTTGTGGACAGCCCACCCCAGCTTACCTAGATTAGGTACTGAGTCTCTTTAAGAAATTAATTTAGGCCGGGCACAGTGACTCACACCTGTAATCTCAGCACTTTGCAACACTGAAGCAAAAGGGTTGCTTGAGCCCAGGAGTTTGAGAGTAGCCTGGGCAACAAAATGAGACCCCATTTCTACAAAAAATTAGCCAGCCATGGTGGGACATATCTGTGCTCCCAGCTGAGGCAGGAGGATCACCTGAGCCCAGGAGTTCAAAGCTGCAGTGAGCTGTGATTGCACCACTGCACTCCAGCCTGGGTAACATAGCGAGACCCTGTCTCAAAAAAATTTAAAAAGAAAAAGAAGAAAAAGAAATTCACACACAGTGATCTATTGGACAAGTTTCAATTTTAAGAATTCTTGTTTTCTATTTTGTCCATTCAAAAATTTTAATTTTGCAAAATCTTTGTGTTAAGAATAATTATTTCCTTATTCTTCCTAGTGTGACTTTTGCAAAAATTCACTGCCTTATTATTTTTCCAGTGCCACATTTTGTTACACATTACCCTAGTCAAAGTTTTTATGGTTGCTTGGTGGGTTGTTTCAGTTGTGTTTGCCTCCAGAGCATAGACTGGAGGGCAAAAAAATCTCCTGACACTCTGTATTCCTCCTTGGATTTCTAAATACTAGACTTGAAAGTTTTTTGAAGACTATGAAGTGAATAGAGTTCAGATGGATGCAGATAACGCAAGTAAGGGTGTCCTCCAGGCTAGACACTAAGCAGGTTGCACTCACAGCCTTCACATGGCTGTTCTCAAGGTCACCCAGCAGGGTAGAGTGTGCCTTCCAAACCCTAACTGTGTTCACATATTCCACACTCCAGCCCATAGAGTTACAGATTATTTGTTAAAGGAAGAAGACTAATTTGGGGATCAGGGAGGCAGGGCTTCCACTCTTTTAAATTTTAAATTTTTAGCTGCCTTTTTTTTTTTTTTTTTTTTAAAGATAGAATCTTGCTCTGTTGCCCAGGCTGGAGTGCAGTGGTGCAGCCTTGGCTCACTGTGATGAGTTACTTGCTTGAAGAATATTGTGTTTATATAATTTCAAGAGAAACTAAAATCATATACTATTTCCATTTTCTGATGATTATGATAAAATACTCATACAGGATAACACTCCTGGATGCTTCTAATGCTTTTAGACTTTCTTCACATCATATAATGGTTTGGAAATATTTATAAACATTATAAATATCATAAATATTTATAAAATATAAAATATCTTTAATAACAAATAAAAAATAAATTGTCAGAAGCAGTTAAGAATTCCATTGGAAAAGGGATTGGGACAGGCTTGTTTTTTTTTTTTTTTTTTTAAATATGCCTTTTATAAAAGAAAGAAATCCGTCAAAATCAAAAATTGTTTTTACCATTGTAGGGAGATAAATGTGAAGTGATAGAAAACTCCACCCTGAATTTTACTTATGAAGTATAAAAAATTATACTTCTATGTCAAGAAATGAAAAATTCAATAACAAGACTAGTTTCTGTAATATGGTAGTTTTCCAGAACAAAGAGTGTAGTGATCTTTGTCCTTGGACAAGATTAGTTGTCAACAGCCTGACAGGTTTGGTGTGTAATCTCCAGTACCTCCGCACCCTCCTTGTTACTGTGTGAACCTTAGGTGAGTGTCTCTGTGTACCAAATGCAGGGGAGCAAGGAGGCTGGGACGGCCCTGACCCTCAGGTAACCTCAGGAGCAGTGGATGTGGTGCTCCCACAGTCCAGCCCACAGAGTGGGGTTTCCTCAGTCTTATCACAAGCGTGTAGCCAGAAATCTGGCCCCCCACCTGTTTCTTACTGCTTCCAGGAACTCCTCTAAAGCCCTTGAGATGGGTTGTGGTCTAGGGTCACCACTTGAGTGGCTGGGAGAGGAAGAAGGAATGTTGAGGTTGGTGATTTCTTTTCTTTTCTTTTTTTCTTTTTTCTTTTTTTTTTTTTTTGAGACACGATCTCACTCTGTCACCCAGGCCGGAGTGCAGTGGTATAATCTCAGCTCACTGTAACCTCCATCCCCTGGGTTCAAATGATTCTCCCACCTTAGCCTCCTGAGTAGTTGGGATTACAGGTGCCCACCGCCACACCCAGCTGATTTTTGTATTTTTTGGTAGAGATGGGGTTTCACCATGTTGACCAGGCTGGTCTCAAGCTCCTGACCTCAAGTGATCTACCTGGCCTTGGCCTCCCAAAGTGTTGGGATTATACACGTGAACTACTGTGCCTGGCCCAGGGTCAGCGATTTCTATACAGAAATGGTGTGAGCAGGAGGCTGAACAAGGAATCCTGTGTAGATACATGGGTATCTATAAGATTTCACTAATTTCCTTGATGCAGTATTTTCTAATAATTAAAGCCTAACTTGGTGTAGAAAATGGTAGACTGGTCATTTCTCCCAAGACAAGTCAGGTGGTAAAATAAGATTCCTTTTATTTAATTGAAAAATAAGTGTTAGAAAATATGTATTTAATCTAAGTATTCTAGTATTGTATATTTAAACCTAGAAAAGGTAGGTGTATGATGAGCTGCTTATTTAATTTAGCCAATCCTTGGCAATAGTTTATGCCTTTAAAATCTTTAGTTTCTGTGGGGATTTTTTAATGTAATATCAAACATTTTTAAAAACAATTTGTTTTTTTAGATTTAAGAAATGAGAATAACACAGATTAAAGAAGGGTTGTTAATGTTGTAGGTCAACATCTTTTAAAAAGTCATTTAAAATTTTTTCTTAAACTTCCTTGCTGGGTTGTCCTCTCCCTCTCTGTGCTTCAGTTGAAGCCATTGCCCACTCAGCGTGGGCCAGCTCTGATTTGGCCAGAGAAGTTTTGCTTCCATTTCTTGTCTTACTTCCCCTTTCCTCTGGGGTCAGGAGAGCTGCCTCTGGATTATCTCCTGCTTTCTTCTGGCCAGCAAAACCAGAATGCCAACTACAGTGCTCAAACTTTTACTTTTCCCTCTGTTATATCCTTAGCCACGTTTCAGTGCAGCAGTGATATTTAATATTATTCTTTGTAGTCATGGTCCAGAAGATTTTGTGTAAATACTCAGGCTGAACTATTCTAGTCAGGAAACAAACTGTGATACAAGTTAGAGCTATGATTTCATGTCACAATATATCATAATTTCCAGTGGTCATTTTAAGTGTGTATTAACAGAAGAGTAAAGAGTTCTTATTAGAGTTTAATAACACCAAGTTATTTGATAATTTTATTAAAAATAATGGTGAGACCTAAGAAATAGAGGAAGGGGAACTTAATACCAAACTCAGTTCCCTAGCTATCACTCCATAGCTGCCTCCATTTATGCCTTTGTTCCTAGAAATACATTATTTCTTGTAAATTTTCATACCCAAAGAACTATGAAGTGAGATTCCATGATACCATGGAATTAAATAACGCTTTTAGATTCCCAGTGTGTTTATTTCATCTGTACTTTCTCCATGAAAAGAAAAATGTTTTCATTTTTCATATAGTTTTAAGGTTGGTTTCTGATAGACCTGAAGTTTAAGAGATTCCTTCTACTGTGTTGTAAATGATCCAAAAATAAGACTGCAAAGTTAGTCTATTCTAAATATATAGTGTGTAAAACATGTTTCCTGTTGAAACTTGATTTCCGTATGTGGCTTGATAAATATTCATTCATAGGGTTAAATTGGGACATTGTTTATGATGAAAATTATCTATACGATGAAAATTATCTATACTTTGAAAACCCTGTTTTTGGCCTTAAGGAAAAGTATTGATTTTGGCAAGGGAGATTTTCTTTGGCTTACTCAACAAATTGTCACTTTTACTCTCCAGCCTGGTTTGGAATCATGCTGGCATTTGTCCATGCTATGAAATTTTGTGTATGCCATCTTAACCTTTCCACTAATCTAGTTTTCCAAACTTCTTTAGTTCACTTTTGTTTTCAAAAGGGTTCTAGGTTTTCCGTTGGGATCCTGTTGTCTTGAGAAGCCTGTTGGAATGCACAAGCACAGACCTGATTTATCCATACTGTTCATGGAGCTTGCTGCAGGGGGCATGGGTCGCAAGGCAGGTATCCGTGCTCTGCCCAGCCCTGGTTGAAGATCTTCTGGGAGGGTGATCCTAGAATGGATCACTGCTTATCATTCAGCATTTGTTATTTTTCTGACCAGATGGTAAATTTGCTTTTCTGTTTTAATATAGGGAACTTTTCAGCTGGCAGATGGAATAAACAAGTTCTTGAATTAGTAAAATTCCTTGTGAAGTTGGAAAAAAATGGAAGCTGTGCTTTTGTATTGTGAGAGTGATTTGAAAGAGTAGCCTGTAGCCCATGTTCAGTCTCTTTCCATCCTAGTACTGCACAGTCTCTTTTCCACCAGTGTGCCGAAAACATCACCTTCCTGAGTGCCGCCTCATTGCAGCACACACATGGCCTGTCAGTTATCTTCCTCAGCTTCAAGGACAGTGCTCCTTCCTGGCTCTCTGCCTTCTGTGCTCATTTCTCCGTGTGGTACTTCAACATGGGCTCCTCAGACTTCTGCCAGCACCTCTTTCATTCTTGTTCCATATGCCCCTCCTTGGTATTCAGTGACCTTCATGGCTGCTTCTGCCCAGCCTCTGTTCTGCCGGATCTCAGGGCCCCACCCCAGTCCACCTGTGCTTGAGTGTCCTGCACACCTCAGACGCAGCATGCCCTACCTTTTCCTCCCCTGGCCTGTTAACTCAGCAATCTTTGATTGGGCTTTCTCTGACATGTTTTCTATTTTTTGTTTTTGGGGGTTTGTTTTTATTTTATTTTATTTTATTTTTTGAGACGGAGTCTCACTCTGTCACTCAGGCTGGAGTGCAGTAGCATGATCATGGCTCACCGCAACCTCTGCCTCCCAGGTTTAAGCAATTCTTCCGCCTCAGCCTCCCAAGTAGCTGGGATTGTAGGTGCCCACCACCATGCCTGGCTAATTTTTTGTGTTTTTAGTAGAGACGAGGCTTCATCAGGCTGGTCTCAAACTCCTAACCTCAGGTGATCCACCGTCTTCAGCGTCCCAAAGCACAGGGAGTACAGGTGTGAGCCACTGCATCCAGCCTCTCTGATATTTTTTCAATCTATCTTGTCCCCAGATTCAGATGATGATTCCATTCAGAGTTGTCTCTCAAGCAGATCTCCTCATTTACTACATCCACTGCAACCTCTGCTCAGGCCGCTATTCTCCTGTGCCCTGATTGCTGTGTTAGGCTCTTGACCTTTCTTTGTTTTCAGCCTATCAGGATTATCATCCTAAGAGGCAAATCTGATACTGTTACCCTCCTGTTTTAAGACATTTTCATTAACTGCCTAGTGTCCATGGGGCAAAGCTTCCTTACCTGAAGGCTCTTTGGGGTGGTGACATTCTTTGTCATACACGCAGTCCAGCTGCCTTGGTCTCATTTTTCACTGCCCCCTTTCTGTGACCCCCAACCTCTATGTGCACAGAATGCAATATTTCCATGAGTCAAAGCCATGGCTTTCATGGGATAGGCTGGGCAGCAGGCCTAATAACATGCACTTTCATCTCTTAATGCTTTGTTTGTGATTATACTTCCAGTATCCTATAGTTAATACAGTTAATTCCCGAAAATATAAGCAAATAAGAACTGCACAAAGTGCTACAAAGATGTATAGGGCATGGCTGAGCCATGCCTAGTAATTTAAAAATGTTACCACGTGGCATCAGAGTACAGAAATGGCCCTCATCAGGCAATGTTGGTTCTGGGCCCACCCTGGCCAGGGCTGAAGGCCTATGTGGGTTACTTCATCTGTGCTGTAGTTTTTTAACTGAGAAAGGGTGACTTTGTTAAACCGTGGGTTATTTCCACTTTTTAAAGTCGGTATTGCTGTTTTTCCCTGTCTTGTCTGTTATTCCCATGTGAAAGTCTCTCTCAGAGTGCTTTTAACTTTTGTGTCTGATGCCCATGAGCCTTCCCAGCACCAGTACACTCTGACCTTGTGTACACCTTTCGGGAGAGGCACTTCATGGTAATGGTCGCTCTGTGTTTTTGTCACTACATGATCTCATTTTAATCCTTAAGCTAATTTCTCTTCTCCTTTTTCTTCTTTTCCCTACCCATTTGTTGAAATGCCATAGGAAGAAGATGGCAGCAAGACACAAACACCTTCTTGTGTCTAGGAGTTGTGAATTTCCCATACTCCATTTGGATATGCCCTATTCTGGCTTATCACAGGGTTTGCCTGTTTCTACCCAAATTAAGATGAATTAGAAGTTGTTCATTAGAATGTCCTTTATCAACGGTCATTATGACAGGGGCCGGATTGATGTTGGAGTTTAAAAATCAAGGATAACAGGGCAGAAGGGATGCCCCGGACTCTGTCAGTTCATCAGTAAGTGTATTTTCAACTCTCCCTGCTACAGAGATTCAGTGTGTTGGCCTCATGTTGGAGAGGCCTGATGCTCAAGTGCTCCTAGCATTCCTCGGGATGGTTTAGAGGTAGGTTTGTGAGGACTATAGTGAGTACCCATAATTAGTAACTTACTGTTTTAACATTGGTTCTTGCAGTTTTTCCCAACACATTTGTTACTCAGTTGATGTCACATTTATAAAAATGCAAATACCTAAATATCTGTTTCTGCACTTTGTCATTAGCCATGTGACCTTTTTTTTTTTTTTTTTTTTTTGAGACAGGATCTCACTCTGTCCCACAGGCTGGAGTGCAGTGGCACGATCACGATCTTGGCTCACTGCAATCTCTGCCTCCTGGGTTCAAGTGATTCTCCTGCCTCAGCCTCCTGAGTAGCTGGGATTATAGGCGCACACCACCATGCTTGGCTAATTTTTGTATTTTTAGTAGAGAAGGGGTTTCATCATGTCGTTCAGCCTGGTCTCAATCTCCTGACCTTGTGATGTGCCTGCCTTGGCCTCCCAAAGTGGTGGGATTACAGGCATGAGCCACCACACCCAACTTTGAATTTCTTTTAAAATTGGATATTTCATTGCCCACTCATTTTCTACAAGACAGTATAGGCTATTCCTACAGAATGAGGCACAGCAGGAGGTGGGGTCACTGTGACCCTGGAGGCCGAGGTACTCAGCTAGGCTTTGACTGCTCTCATCACTGGGGCTTGTGAAAACAGTCTGATCGCCTGGTCAGTCTTGTCTACTTTTTTGTTTTGGGCTTTTTTTTTTTTTTTCTTTTAAAGAGTTGGGTTTCAGATTTCTGTTTCATGCTTAGAATAATTGTGGCTTTTGGAGAATAATATTTTAAACGGCGTGAAAAGGCAAAAAATGTGGA
>NW_016108097.1:98003-115138 GCF_001604975.1 Cebus imitator | reverse complement strand
GACAGTATAAACAAGTAAGTACAATTAAGTTTTTAGTGCATGTTAATGAAAACATGGTACAATAGAATGAATAGATGAAATGTCATTTGGATTTGATTTTGGAATGTATTATTTATTTTTCTCTTTGAAGCATCATTTGAGTCGTAGTTTAATTTGCATTCCCTGAGTACACACAAAGTGCAGTTGAGGTGAAGTAGAAACAGGTCAGGAGCATCCTGGTTAGCAGTGAAATCAAGACTGGAAACAGAGTCCCACACATGCTTTACGTCAATTTGTATTAGGATTCATTTTTCTTACATATTTATTCATACTGATTCAGGTGCAACACAGAGTTCATGGTTTAATAGATGAAACTATTTACTTTCTGTGTTAAATTAGAGGTATAAGCAAGACGTACAGTGATAACATAAAGGGAAATTATAAACTGCAGAGTGGAAAGGAGAGTCATGCCCAGGGAGAAGCTCACCAGGGAGGCAGTGATGGAACTGTCTTAATGCACAATTAGGTTTCACCTTGTCATAGAAATAATTTTAAATTGCTTGAATGAAACTATGGAATTTGAGACTAGAGCAGTAAGAAGTAATAGCTAACCAAGGACTTTCGATACAATGGCAAGTAGTTTGGATTTCCTCGAGTGGATAGCCATGGATGGGTGCAAGTACAGGGTGGCTGTCATTACATCTGCATTTACGAAGGTCATTCAGGTGGGCCTTATGAACAGTAGGTTGGAAGAATCAGGTACTAGACTTGGGAGGTCAGCTAGTGCCAGACTATTATAATAACTAAGAGGCATCTCAATATTAATATATGCCTTGTTACCAGTATTCTCATACTACCTGCACTTCCCAGAAAAGAAATGCATTTGTCTAGAAATCTTTACTGTCTCAGTAAATGTTAATTCTGTTCTTATTCTTGCTCAAGCCAAATACGCTGGAGTCATTCTTGTACTCTCATTTTCACTCCTTGTCCATAAACAAGTCCTATTGACTCTACCTTCAAAGAATATCTAGAATCTGACCATTTCATACCTCTCCTATCACTCCCTAGGTCCCAGACACCATCATCTGTCCTGGATTGCTGCAGACTCTCCTAACTAGCTTCCCTACTTTATCCCTTGTCCCCTCCAGTCTGGTCTCAACACAGCTCATTGTTTGACTTCCCTGCTGGCTTCTTATCACATCCAAAGGAAATACCCAGGTTCACACATCTGAAGATAGAAGGCCTGTTTCTTCCCTGCTTGATCATTTCAAACTGATTTGATCTTCTTTTTTCCTGCCCAGGCTCCAGCTGACCACATTTAGTCCCAGGCAGAACATGAATAGGCTGTTCTCTAAAAAGCTGGAGTAAACTTTTAGGGAAAGCTAAGACTACTAATCAGTATGCTGGGGCCACCAGAATATAGTCCTTTTTCTTTTGGCATTTGGAAGGCCTAAATGATCATAAGAATTATTAAAGTCAAATCATTTGACCTAAGTCTGAGATATTCTCATTTAAATGCAATCCTAAGATCCAAGTCAGGTATTAAATTCTGTTTATATAATTGTGCTAATGTAAATTTGTTGATTATTTGTTAACTTTTGGAGTCAGACTATGGCCGGAGCACAGAGATTTGGCATAGGTTATAGGATACACTGTGAACATTAACCTTGACAATGAAAGTGGAATTAGGTAGAATTAAAATTGTGTAGCATGTTGGGGAGGGAAAATGTAGAGCAGGGTATACGCCTTTCCTCATTTTACAATGCTAGGAACCCCAAAACGCAGTGCCAAGTGAGTAAAATAGGGAATGGAGTTTGTTAAATATATTGTTTAAAACTTCACAAGTAACTAACAGAAACAACCCAAATAAAACCATTTTAGTAATTGTTATGTGTATTATTTTGGGGGGAAAGACATAAAACACTTTTTAAAAGAGTAAAATGTACACTGATTATATTGCACAGTAGTTTGGAGTGTGTGCAGCAAGATGAATTACAATCATCACAGCTTGTGATAGCCAGTGTCAGAGTGTGTATTAAAGACAGAATCGTGTACATATAGTAAGCAGAGGGACTTTAAAACCCCCTGATGTCCATCGCTGACCACTGGTGTTTGCTCATTATTGTGTGTGTGTGTCTGCCTGCACACTTACATGCATGCTGGGTGACAGTGACAGGGAAAAAAACGGTGGACACTTGATGAATTAACCTGAAGAAGACAAAAAGTATCAATTTCAGAGAATACTGGAACATATGTTTTAGAGCAGGATACTGGGTAGGCTAGCCTTCTCGGATATCTCTGAAGATAAAGAGAGACAGAACAATAATTTAGGCGGAAAATTCCAAATTGCCGTGTGGTCAGTGTTTGGAAAATTGACAACTTAACATTAGTGGCAACAATTATGTGATGAAAAGTATTTCTGTTAGAAAGACTTATCCTCTATCAGAGAATAATTTCAGTATCTCCTATACTACCTTGCTTCACTGTGTCCTTTCTTGTATAGTTATTTGTTATTCTCATAATAGATATTAATTAAAGATAACCTACTTAGGAAGACTTGACATGAGTGTAATTGGACCCTGGCTACCTGTGTATTTCAACAGCAAAAAACTCATTAAACTCAGTAGTCACAGACATATTTTGTTATTCTGTCATTTACTCAATTTAGTATTATTTTTATTTTTTTATTATATTTCAAGTTCTGGGGTACATGTGCAGAATGTCCAGGTTTGTTACATCGGTATACAGATGCCATGGTGGTTTGCTACATCCATCACTCCATCATCTACATTAGGTGTTTCTCCTAATGTTATCTCTCCCCAATTCCCCCACTCCCTGCTATCCCTTCCCTAGCCTCCCCTCCTCCGCCAATAGGCCACGGTGTGTGATGTTCCCCTCCCTGTGTCCATGTGTTCTCATTGTTCAGCACCCACTTATGAGTGAGAACATGTAGTGTTTGGTTTTCTGTTCTTGTGTCAGTTTGCTGAGAATGATGATTTCCAGCTTATTCCGTATCCCTGCAAAGGACATGAACTCATCCTTTTTTATGGCTGCATAGTATTCCATGGTGTATATGTGCCACATTTTCTTTATCTAGTCTGCCGTTGATGGGCAATTGGGGTGGTTCCAAGTCTTTTCTATTGTAAACTGTGACACAGTAAACATACATATGGATGTGTCTTTATAATAGAACAATTTATAATTCTTGGTAAATGGTATTTCTAGTTCTAGAGCCTTGAGGAATCACCACACTGTCTTCCACAATGGTCACGCTAATTTACACTCCCACCAACAGTGTAAAAGCATTCCTATTTCTCCACATCCTCTCCAGTATCTGTTGTCTGCTGATTTTTTTATGATCATCATTCTAACTGGCGTGAGGTGGTATCTCAATGTGGTTTTGGTTTGCATTTCTCTAATGACCAGTGATGATGAGCTTTTTTTCATGTTTCTTGGTTGCATAAATGTCTTCTTTTGAAAAGTGTTGTTCATGTCCTTCACCCACTTTTTGATGGGTTGTTTTTTTCTTGTAAATTTGTTTTCTTTGTAGATTCTGGATATTAGCCCTGTGTCAGATGAGTAGATTGCAAAATTTTTTTTCCCATTCTGTTGTTTGCCGTTTATTCTAATGATAGTTAATGATAGTTTCTTTTGCTGTGCAGAAGCTCTTTAGTTTAATTAGATCCCATTTGTCTATTTTGGATTTTGTTGCCATTGCTTTTGGTGTTGTAGTAATGAAGTCCTTGCCTATGCCTATATCCTGAATGGTATTGCCTAGGTTTTCTTCTAGGATATTTGTGGTGTTAGGTCTTATGTTTAAATCTTTAATCCATCTGGAGTTGATTTTTGTATAAGGTGTAAGGAAGGGATCCAGTTTCAGCTTTCTGCACGTGGCTAGCCAGTTCTCCCAGCACCATTTATTAAAAAGGGGAATCTTTTCCCCATTGCTTGTTTTCATCAGATTTGTCAAAGATCAGATGATTGTAGATGTGTGGTGTTACTTCCGAGTCCTCTGTTCTATTCCTTTGGTCTTATATCTCTGTTTTGGTACCAGTACCCTGATGTTTTGATTACTGTGGCCTTATAGTACAATTTGAAGTCAGGTAGCATGATGCCTCCAGTTTTGTTTCTGTTTGCTTAGGATTGTCTTGGCTATGCGGGCCTTTTTATGGTTCCATATGAAGTTTAAGGTGGTATTTTTCCAGTTCTGTGAAGAAAGGCAGTGGTAGCTTGATGGGGATAGCATAGAATCTATAAATTACTTTGGGCAGTATGGCCATTTTCACAGTGTTGATTCTTTCTAACCATGAGCATGGAATGTTTTACCATCTGTTTGTTTCCTCTCTTATTTCCTTGAGCAGTGGTTTGTAGTTCTCCTTGAAGAGGTCCTTCACATCCTTTGTTGTATTTTTTTCAACTTGTTAGGTATTTTCTTTATGTAGCAATTGTGAATGGGAGTTAACTCATGATTTGGCTCTCTGTTTGTCTGTTATTAGTGTATAGGAACGCTTGTAATTTTTGCACATTGATTTTATATCCTGAGACTTTGGTGAAGTTGCTTATCATCTTAAGGAGATTTTGGGCTGAGATGATGGGGTCTTCTAAATATACAATCATATTGTCTGCGAATAGAGACAATTTGACTTCTTTTCCTAATTGAATATGCTTTATTTATCTTGCCTGATTCCCCTGGCCAAAACTTCCAATACTATGTGGAATAGGAGTGATGAGAGAGGGCATCCTTTTCTTGTGCCAGTTTTCAAAGAAAATGTTTCCAGTTTTTGCCCATTCAATATTGTGTTTGCTGTGGCTTTGTCATAAATAGCTCTTATTAGTTTGAGATACATTCCATCAATACCTAGTTTATTGAGAGTTTTTAGCATTAAGGACTGTTGAATTTTGTCAAAGGCCTTCTCTGCATCTATTGAGATAATCATGTGGTTTTTGTCTTTCGTTCCATTTATGTGGTGGATTACAGTTATAGATTTGCATATGTTGAACCACCCTTGTATCCCAGGGATGAAGCCAACTTCATCGTGTTGGATAAAGCTTCTTGATGTGCTGTTGGATTCGGTTTGCCAGTATTTTATTGCAGATTTTTGCATCAGTGTTCATTTTCTTTTTTAGTTGTATCTCTGCCAGGTTTTGGTATCACAATGATGTTGGTCTCATAAAGTAAGTTAGGGAGGATTCCCTCTTTTTGTATTGTTTGGAATACTTTCAGAAGGAAGGGCACCAGCTCCTCTTTGTACCTCTGGTAGAATTTGGCTGTGAACCCGTCTGGTCCTGGACTTTTTTTGGTTGGTAGGCTATTAATTCCTCCCTAATTTCAGACCTTGTTATTGGTCTATTCAGGGATTCAACTTCTTCCTGGTTTAGTTTTGGGAGAGTCTAAGTGTCCAGGAATTTATCCATTTCTTCCAGATTTACTGGTTTATGTGCATAGAGGTGTTTGTTGTAATCTGTGATGGTAGTTTGTATTTCTGCGGGATCGGTGGTGATACCCCCATTATCATTTTTTATTGCATCTATTTGATTCTTCTCTCTCTTCTTTTTTATTAGTCTGGCTAGCAGTCTGTCTATTTTGTTGATCTTTTGAAAAAAACCAGCTCCTGGATTTATTGATTCTTTGAAGGGTTTTTTTGTGTCTCCATCTCCTTCAGTCCTGCTCTGATCTTAGTTATTTCTTGCCTTCTGCTAGCTTTTGAATTTGTTTGATCTTACTCCTCTATTTCTTTTAATCGTGACATTAGGATACCGATTTTAGATCATTCCTTGCTTCTCTTGTGGGCACTTACTGCTATAAATTTCCCTCTAGACCCTGCTTTAAATGTATCCCATAGATTCTGGTATGTTGCATGTTCGTTCTTACTGCTTTCGAAGAACATCTTTATTTCTGTCTTAATTTCATTATTTATCCAGCAGTCATTCAGGATCAGGTTGTTCAGTTTCCATGTAGTTGTGCCATTTTGAATGTGTTTCTTTTTTTTTAAGATGGAGTTTCACTCTTATTGCCCAGGCTTGAATGCAGTGGTGCAATCTCAGCTCACTGCAACCTTCTGCTCCCGAATTCAAGCAGTTCTCCTACCTCAGCGTTCCCGGTCGCTGGGAATACAGGCATGTGCCACCACGCCCAGCTAATTTTTTGTATTTTTATTAGGGATGGAGTTTCATCACACTGGCCAGACTGGTCTTGAACTCCTGACTTCAAGTGATCCACCCGCCTAGGCCTCCCAAAGTGCTGGGATTACAGACATGAGCCACCACACCCAGCCTTGAGTGAGTTTCTTAATCCTGAGTTCTAATTTGATTGCACTGTGGTCTTAGAGACTGTTTGTTATGATTTTCATTATTTTGCATTTGCTGAGGAGTGATTTACTTCCAATTATGTGGTCAGTTTTAGAGTAAGTGTGATGTGGGGCGTGTTTTGTTTTGTTTTGTTTTGTTTTGTTTTGTTTTGTTTTGTTTTGTTTTGTTTTGTTTTGTTTTGTTTGAAAGACAGGGTCTCACTCTGTGAGTCCAGTATTTGAATAAGGAGGCTGGTTAGTGCAGTGATGTGATCATAGCTTACTATAATCTCAAATTCCTGAGCTCAAGAGACCCTCCTGCCTTAGCTTCTCAGGTAGCTGAAACTCTAGTATACTCCATTGCCTGGTTAATTTTTTTATTTTTATTTTTGTAAAGTTGGGGATCTCACTGCGCTGTTCAGGCTGGTCTCAAACTCCCGGCCTCAAACTGTCCTTCTGCCCTGGCCTCTCAAAGTGCTGGGGTTACATGTGTGAGCCACCATGCTCAGTCATGTGCTTAGATTTTTTTTATGTATGGCCTCTTCGTTATTTAAAACCAAAGACTTTTCAAAGAGCAGTTAGCTGATTAAATAAGTCATTCATGCATTTATTCAGCAAATGTTATCCTTTAAGTTAAATACTATCCATCTTTAAGAACTCTGTTTCATCTGCTAGGCATATGCATGGATGGAAATTACTAGATCTCTTGGTGTGTCTTCTTTATTAAATCTTTCTGTTCCTGTTTCTTAATCATTTAATGTCTTTGCTATTGTATATTAGTATTTGTGGTCTCTTTGCGGCACTTTCTCTTTGGTGATTAGCACTTGACTAGGTATCCTCTTTTTCAGTACAAGTTCTGTTGAAACCCTCACTTTGTCCAGCCACAGCAATAGATCTCACAGAGTCCATTTCTCAACCTGAAGCATTGTCTATTTTTGCATTTTAAACAAGCCCTATGTCTTAGCTTAATGAGGTAGGGGGGAAAAAAACCCATCACTCACAATTTCGTATTCTTAATTGGCATTTATCTGAGAGATATTTTGTCCTTGGCTTGTAAGGATACTTGATTACTCGGATTAGACATTCCAGTCATCCTCTCTGTTCTTCAGAAAGTCACGTGAGCAACTTAGCTTTATTTTTCAGTTTTCTCATCTGCCAAAAAGGGAGATTGATATGTTCCTTACCTATTTCATAGGGTTGTTGTGGATCAAGTAAGAGACTGGCCTTGAAAATGCCTTGAAGAGCTTATGGCAGTGACAGTGGCTGCCATCCTTGCATGTGTGCCAGGCCAGGCACCTTGTGGTGCATTTGCTGCATTGCATCTGTGATTTTAGTGCTTTTGGGGTAGCTACTACTGTCCCTATTTAAAACTGAGGACGCTCTTGTAAGAGAGACATAGATAAAGTATTTGGGAATTTTCAAGGGAAGGAATAGTTTCTTCTGGCTGGGAATCAGAAAAATCTTCCTGGACAAGGTGATATTTTGGCTGTCTTGTAGCAGTTAAGGAAAATGTTGCCTGGTAGCACCAAAATGGCCTTTTATGTACTAGTCATCTAATTGCAACACATTGTTCTTTGTTTGTAAAATGAGTATATCCCCTGCTTAGATTAAAAGCTTGCTTCTGCCAGGCATGGTGGCTCACGCCTGTAATCCCAGCGCTTTGAGAGGCTGAGACAGGAAGATCACTTGAGCCTAGGACTTCAAGACCGGCCTGGGCAACAAAGTGAGACCGCATCCCTATAAAAAAAAATATGAAAATTAGCTGGATGTTTTGGTGGTGCAAGCCTGTCATCCCAGGTACTTGAGAGGCTGAGGTGAGATGATCCCTTGAGCCCAGGTTATGGAGGCTGCAGTAAGCCAAGGCGACAGAGCAAGACCTTATCTCTAAAAATAAAATAAAAGCTTGCCTCAAGCGCATTTTTAGTGTAAATTGCCCTTGCTTTTTTCTCTCTCAGACAAGGAGGAGCTTACCCTGCTTTATTTTCTCCTGGTAAGGAAGGCCTTGGAGGGTGTTTTGTAGGAAGAGCTTTAGAGTGCTCGGTGGAGAGGGTAGCCCTGTCCCCAACCTGGTGGCACGGTCATAGGAGCACCGCTCGGTATTGCTTCCAAGGCCTATTTAGTCACCACATGAGCTGTCCTGTGCAGCGCTGCGGTGATAGCTAACATCATAAAATGTTATTCAGCAAGTTATTTGGTGCTATAGATCTTAATCACAATTCATAGTTTCTGGAATATTGTCAGGATTTATCATGGAAATCTTCAAAGAAACGTTAGTCAGGCAGTATATACATCTTAGGTATGTCAATATTTCTTCTATAAAAATATTTTATGTATTTCTATAATAGCTTGCATTTATAAAATCTGTCAGGGTCTATGGAGCTGGCCGTGACAAGAATTAGTTCTGAAGAGAATTGGTGCTGCTTGGGCAGGCAGCTGAGCATCGCTGGGGGCTGCCATGGCAGATACTGCAGTGCGCAGAACCAAACGCCTGTGCCCAGCTGGCACACTTGAACTTGAGCAGACCACTGGGTGCTTGAGAGCAGAAGTGGCCATGGAGCCCTGACAGCTGCTGCTGTCAGTGGGTTACAGGGGAGGCTTCAGGCCTGTGCATGTTGGGGATGAGCCCTGAGTTGAGTATAGGTACAAGTTCAGCAATTCTTAAATTATGTCTCAAAATGCTCCTGCAGCAACTGTAGCTCCTAAATCTAGGGCTTTTCCCTTGCTTCTGGAGACTCTAGTTCTGTACACACTGCTCTGGCTGCCCTGCTGAGGAAAAATTTTATGGGCTGAAGTGACCTCCATATTATCCTGATTTTTTTCTCCAATTTATCAATTAAAGATGAGCTACCTTTCATTAACAAAACACCTGTTGTGGCAGAGCATCTGTGTGTTCACTTCTTAGTGCCTTTCTTTACAAGTTGGTTTCACTCTTTTGTTCCCTCTCCTAGCGTGACCCGCAGAAACTCGTTCATATGCTGCTTGTACATTATGCTGTTCATATCCTTCCCTCATTCTGTTTTCTTGCCTTAAGTAATAGTTGTCCAAGACAGTGCTCAGGGGAGGCAATGTGGCCCAGGGCCCAGTATATGGGCATGTGCCATGGACTCCTAGATAAGGGAAGGGATGGAAAATTTGAGGTTGAATGGGAAATGAATGAAGAAAAAGTGAGAGAAAGAAATCGAAACATAATTAAACTGTACAACTAAAATCTTAGCACCATTTAAATACCAATTTTTATTATTCACTATTAACCAGTTGGCTGAACTGGTAGAGAAACTCATATTGGTGAGTGTCTGTTCTTAACAAGATGGTATGTTGTACCCTTCATTTTTGCTCTTCTCAATTTGTGTATTTTTTCATTTTTTTTACTTAAAAAGCACAGAGAGTAATAGAAACACATAAGCATACTCACAACCTAGAATTAGTAACATATGTTAATCCTTCGTTTTTTTTGTTTCTCATACTTTTATAATAGAAACAATATGACACACAAATTTGAAACCTTCTGGGTTCCCCTCCTGAGTCATACTCCTCTTTCTCTCTCCTTAGAGACAGTAGCTTTCATGACTTTTCTGTGAATCCTTCTATTTATATTTTTATACTTGTATTCATAAACAATATTGCATTGATTTCTGTGTTTTTTAAAATTACATTATAGATGTCATATTCGATATATCCTGTTTATCCCCTTTCTTTTCTTAAGACCTCTCTATCTGATAACTTACACATCTGGTTCACCTCATTTTAAGTGTTCTGTTATGTAAACACACCATGGTTTGCCCATCCTACTGATTTATGCTGGGTGCAGTTTTCTACTCGTATAAACAACACTGAGATGTGTATTCTTGTTTAGGACTCCTGGTGCATCTGACAGTTTCTGGGTACCTACCCAGGATTTCTGGTGTAGAGGCTATGCACACTCTAAACTTTAGTTATCTCACTTAATCCCAACAAATGTTCCCTGGGACAGGTGGCAGGATCTCCATTTTACACATGAGAAAATTGAAGTGTTGAATGCTGTAGAACTTGGCCAACTTAACAGGGAAACCAGTACTTGAATCCAGATCAAATCCACCCATTTCAATCTAGAGCTCTAATACCCAGCAGTCCACATAGCTCTTCACTGTTAGCCTTTCTGATCATTGGAACAGTTGCAGCTAGCTAGTAACGTACATGCTTTGAAAGCAGGGAATAACAGATCATGAGAAGGTCCATCCTTAAGAAGGAGAAGAATCTACAGTAGCCATATTCTCCTTGTGGTTATCAAAGGATTTGAGACGTGGAGTAAAAAGCGTGCTCCTTAAGATGATGGGTCTAAGGTTTCTATTTATACAAAACTATTTCTTCATGACAGAGACTGTTTATGTTGCTTAAAATGCATATATTAAATGCAACATGCAAGCCTATTTTGATTAAAGAACATTGTTACAGTGAGCATGGTAATATCTCTGTTTTACTTTGCAAAATGTGGAGACCGTTTTCTCCAGGCAAAGAGTGCTATCTGTATGTGGATCTTTTTTTCATGACACTTTATTCACACTTGAATTATCTGTCTTTTGACTTCATTTTTGCTTTATTCTTTTCTTCAACTTCTAGGTAGAAAATCCGGTGTATTAACTGTGAAAATTTTAGAGCTACATGAGGAATGTGCCATGCAAGTTGCCATGTGTGAGCAGTTACTGGGGCCACCAGCTACCAGCCTCTCCCGAGGTGTGGCTCCTCCTGGAGCTGGCCTGAAAGTTCTCTTCACCAAGGAGACTGCAGGCTACCTCAGGGGCCGTCCCCAGGACATTGTCCGGATCTTCCCTCCCTGGTGAGTGCGCAGAACTGAATCCAGCAGTCGCCAACTGTGAGTCAGCCTCATAAGAAAAGACGTTTTTATCAGGAACATTTTTGTCACTTTATCATAGAGCAATGTCAGAGGAAGAGAGCCAGGATTGGATGTGGGTTTTCTGTCAGAGAAGAACTGGATTGTCTCTGATGGTTTGTTTCTACTTCTGTCAGCAGATTTCTAATAATTTGGGCTGAGAGGGTTGAGGAAACAACCATATTAAGATTCTTGCCCAAGTGATGTGTTATAAGATCTGGCTGTTTTTGTTTTTATATTTCTTGGAAAAATAATTTTATTAAGAGGCATTATGTGACAATAGGATAACACACATTAATTAAATATTTCTTAGTCACTTGAGAGGGAAGGATAAAAAGCATGAACTGAGATATACTAGGGTTTGAATTGCAGGAGCAAAAATGATCATTATTGGATCAGAAATTATTTTAAAGGATACTATGTTTGTTTTCTTTTGCAATGGGATGTTGATTTTTACCATGAATAGAAGAAAATTGTACTGCTTTTGAAGGAATGTTTGAGCACCATGTTTTAAGAGCCAATTATTAATTTGTTGGTAATTTTTTATAAGCTTTCATTTTGTTTATGAGGAAGGGTTATAGGATAAATTTTTAAGCATTATTATTGCTGGATCAGAGGATATGTGCCTCCTTAATTTTAGCAGACTTTGTCAAATGGCGCCATTTTACATTCCCACCAGCAATGCATGAAGTGCTGTTTTCTTTTCCTTTACAAACCTACCCTGTTGATCTTGACCAAGTTAAACATTGGAAATATGGTGTTTATCATTTTAATTTGTATTTCTCTTATATAAAATGGGCCTAGGCATTTTTCTCCATGTTTAAGAATCACTTGTATTTCATTTTATGTCCATTGATAATTTTTTACCTTTCTTCTCTTAAACTATTTGTCCAAGTGATTTCTACCAACTTTTTTATGTTATTTTTTTTTAAAAAGCACCTTGTCAGTCATATACATTGCACTTAGTTCATTCCTCGTTTGTCATTTGACTTTTGGCATTTTTAGGGGGAGGGATTTGTTTTGCTGCTTTGTTTTTGATGAGCAGAAATTTTCTCTTTTTCTGTGGTTGATTTTATCCATCTTTTATGGCTTCTAGGTTTTGTATCATAGACAGAAAGGTTTTCCTTACTATGAGGTGTAAAATTTATTCTATGTTTTATTCTAATACTTTCATGGATTTAAAAAATTTTACATTTAAGTCTTTGACACTCCTGGAATTTATCTTTATGTGTAATATGTGAGGTAGTAAATGCAATTTTATTTTTTCAAAATGACCACTAGGAATCTCAACATTATTTATTGAACATTGTGTCTTTTCTTCATACAATTTCAATGCTGCCTTTATCATGTACTAAATACCTACATATATCTTTGGGCTTTTAGCTCTTTTAATGTAACTGTATTTGCACATGCTAGTATTAGTTTTGTGTGGTATTTCAGTAACTGCTAGGACTACTCACATCTCATTAAGCTTATTTTTTACAACTTTCCTCTTAATGATTGCTTTCTTTCTTTTTTGCTTTAAATATTTGCCTTAAACATTTATTTTCAAATATGCATTGTAAAAGTTAAAACAATTTAGAAATATATACCTTACAAAGAACAGGGAGGGGAACATCACACACCAGGGCCTGTCAGGGGGTAGGGGAGTGGGGGGATAGGGGAGGGATAGCAGGGAGTGGAGGAATTGGGGAGGAATAGCATTAAGAGAAATACCTAATGTAGATGATGGGGTGATGGATGTAGCAAACCACCATGGCATGTGTATACCGATGTAACAAACCTGCACATTCTGCACATGTACCCCAGAACTTAAAGTATAATAAATAAAAAGAAAAAAAAAAGAAAGTGAATCCTCTTACCCCCATCTCTTCAATTAATCACACTCATTCTAGATGACCACTGTTAACAATTTGGAGTATAATCTTCCAGCATTTTTTAAAATTGTTAAATATTCAATTATAATGTATTTAACACATCCCAATGACTATATATAATCTTTATGTAAGTTATGTAATTCTGCCTATTTTTCTATAATAATTTTAGTTTTAATTTACTGGATTAAAAACAGATTGATAGGTTTATTAGTATAGGTTAATCTACATTCATGGAGTAGGGCTTTCAAGGTAGTCGCTGGCAGGGTTCTGATTTGATGCTCCCCTCTCCGCGTTCATGGAACACACAGCAGCACAGAACTTCTATCAGCATCTCCTCTCTTACCTTGAAACTGCCTTCCCTCCTTCACAAATCTGTCCTCATTCAGATCTTCTTGGTTCCCACCTTAGTTTTACTCCCCTGTAGAATTTAGTTCTCTTATTAGCATCTAAGTTTATTTGTGGTAGCAGAGCCTTTTATTGTTATTATGTTTTAAAAATTTCCTCTCCCCTCAACTTTTTAAATTCTTTTTTCGGTAGAGACAGAGTCTTGCTATGTTGCCCAGGCCGGTCTCAAACTCCTGCCCTCAAGCAGTCCTCCCACATTGGCCTCCCAAAGTGCTGGGATTATAGGCCTGAGCCATAAGGCCTGGCTCCTTCTAAACTTCTGATTTTTTTTTTTTTTTTGCACACCTTTATATGTTGTTAAATGCATTTATTAAATGGCCTAGTTTTTAAAAATATCTAAATATGATTATTTTTCTTCAGGGAAGATGTTTTAGAGGCTTTAAATGTAGGACATTTTCTTGGGCTTATGAGAAGTAAAATTAGATCAAGTTTATCTCCAAAGATTTATATGACCAAGAATTTCTAAATCCCACTGGCTCCTTAGACTTTACAAGTAAATGAGTTATTATCATTGGACTTTGGAATGTTTGTAGGTCTGGGTCTTACCAAACAACCCTTGGGTGTTGCTCTCCACAGGAATTCCAGCAGGCTGTCGAGAGATTATTTATGTATATTCAGCATATAATACTTAAGAAGATAGAAAAGGCCATTCACATTGGCTCATGCCTGTAATAATCCCAGCAGTTTCGGAGGCCAAGGCGGGCAGATCAGTTGAGGTCAGGAGTTCGAGACCAGCCTGCCCAACATGGCAAAATTTCATCCCTACTAAAACTACAAAAATTAGCTGGGTATGGGTAGCTCGTGCCTGTGGTCCCAGCTGCTCGGCAGGCTAAGGTGGATGAATCGCTTTAGCCAGGAGGTGGAGATTGCAGGGAGCCGAGATTGCACCACTGCATTCCAGCCTGGGCGACAGGGCAAGACCCTATCTCCAAAAAAAAAAACAAAACTTTCATATTTAATGAAAGAAAACCAAAATAATTTTTTGAAGGACTAGTCTTGGCCGGGCATGGTGGCTCACGCCTGTAATCCCAACACTTTGGGAGGCTGGGGCGGGCAGATCACATGAGGTCAAGAGTTAAAGTCCAGCCAGACCAATGTGGAGAAACCCTGTCTCTAAAAAATACAAAAAATAAGCCAGGCATGGTGGCACATGCCTGTAATCCCAGCTACTCGGGAGGCTGAGGCAGGAGAATCTCTTGAACCTGGGAGGCAGAGGGTGCGGTGAGCCAAGATTGCACCTGCACAATGAGAGCAAAACTCCATCCCCCACCCCCCCAAAAAAAATGTATGTATATATAATTTTTTTTAAGGAAACTTAACAAGTCATAGTGAATATATTTTTCCTTGTGGGCTGGCTATCCTTTTCCCACTAGCACCCTTCTGTGTTCATGTAAACTTTTTTAACATGGGCCCAGTGTTTTTTTAAAAGAATCAATAAACTTTAGATGCTCCTATTTGTCCTGTAGTAATAAATATGAGTTTAGGTACAATGGCTGCTTACCCCAAGGAGCTTAGAGCCCTCTGTAAATATTGCCTAGTAAATTCTCACCGGATTCCGATGAGAGGTAATGCAGCTTTGCCTCTGGCAGTCTGAAAATAAAGATAGAAGTAAAATGCCTTGCCTCCAATTAATTGCATTATGAAATAATCATAGAATTATATAACAGTAACCAACTTATTAAAAATGTATTAATCCATACAATTTCAGACATATAAAAATAAACTAGTATAATGAATCCCATGTCTCATAGTTTCAACATTTATTAACTAATGAATAAATAGCTTTTACTACTCAAGCAAACTGAAAGCTTTATAATGATTCCAAGGAAACATCCCACCACTTGAATGCAGTTATACCAGAAAAAGCAAATGAAGGAATTTACTATAATGATACTGGGGAGAGAGAAAGGTAGAAACCATCTGCCTGATTACATACTGCCATGAACACTAATGCCAGAAGGAGGACAGGTAAGCGGTTGAGTGTGTGAGAGTATATCCAGGGACAACCAAGACACCTCTTATTCATTCAGAAATATTTACTGGTATCCCCTGTACCAGATACTTTGCTTCTCATAATACATATCCCAGTATGCTGGAAGAGTGAAATCTGACTTTCCCCATTGTCAGGAGCATACCTCTCCATTGGTCCATTCGTATCATCTTTTTAGTCACTACTTAGTATTCCTCTATATGATTATGTGATAATTTAAACATCCTCTTATTTAGGATTTTTAAGGTTTCTTTCTATTTTGAGCTGTTTTAATCACTGCTTGGGTGAAGTATTTATACTTACACTTTCCTTCTGATTTAGTTCATAGAATATTTCTAGAAGTAGAAATTCTTGGTCATAGAATACCAGCAGGTTTTGAGCCTTTTGATATATTATTTACATAGTAACCTGTAAAGGTTGAAGGTGTCTTTGATGCTGCCAGTCTCATCACACCACATTCAGCATTTTTTATGGCTGCACAGTGTGATACAGTTTTAAAAACACTTTCTATATTCTCAGGATATGATACCTATTGGTTCTTTTACTATCATAAACAGCTATGTAGTAGATACTGTTATATGTGTAGTTTGGTATGTACTTCAGATGTTGTTTCAAAGTAGGTTTTAGGAACTGTTTTAGTATAGGGTATGTGTTTTGTTTTTGCTGTTGCTGCTGTGACTCCTTGATATTGTTAAGTCATCTGTAAACCTCCTAGCAGAGTCCCTGCAGCCAATCACATCAGATACAGCACACTGCATTTTACTGTACTTTGCTTCTTTGCTTTTATAGCACTTCACACATGTTGTACTTTTTATCAGTGCCATTTTTCCAACAGCATGTGCTCACCTCGTGTCTCTATATCACAATTAAATAATTATCCCAATATTCCAAAGTTTCGTATTATCTATTATAGTTGTCTGTGATAAGTGATCTTTGATGTTACTACTGTAATTATTTGAGGTGCCATGAACTGTGCCCATGTGAGATGACAAACTTAATTGATGAATGCTATGTATGCTCTGACTGCTCCATCAATCGGATGTTTCCCCTTCTCACTTTCTCTCCTCAGGCCCCGCGTCCCATGAGACACAACAGTACTGAACTTTGCCCAATTAATAAGCCTAATATGCCTTCTAAGTGTTCACATGAAAGGAAGAATTCCACATCTTTTACTTTAAACCAAAAGCTAGAAGTGATTAAGCTTAGTAAGGAAAGCATGTCAAAAGGCAAAGTAGGCTGAAAGCTAGGCCTCTTGCGCCAAGCAGTCAGACAAGGTATGAATGAAAGGAAAAGTTATTGAAGGAAATTAAAAGTGCTACTCCAGTGAGCACACAGATAATGAGAAAGCAAAGCTGCCTTTTTGCTAATATGGAGAAAGTTTGAGTTGTCTGTATGTAAAATCAAAAAGCCATGACATTTCCTTTTATTTATTTATTTATTTATTTATTTTATTTTATTTTTCCCATTTATTTATTTTATTGCATTTTAGGTTTTGGGGTACATGTGAAGAACATGCAAAATTGTTGCATAGGAACACACATGGCAGTGTGATTTGCCGCCTTCCTCCCCATCACCTACATCTGGTATTTCTCCCCTTGCTATCTCTCCCCAGCTTCCCACCCCCCACCGTCCCTCCCCTATTTCCCCCCAACTGACCCCAGTGTGTAGTGCTCCCCTCCCTGTGTCCATGTGTTCTCATTGTTCAACACCCACCTATGACTGAGAACATG
>NW_016108097.1:86639-93443 GCF_001604975.1 Cebus imitator | reverse complement strand
TGCCCTGGAATCTACTGTCCTGGTTCTCTGCTCAGTCCCCTTTTTGAACCGGCATATGGGCAACTTCCCGTGGCTCCAATCGCCAGCCAAAAGGGCCCCCGGACGGGTGTATTTTGTATGGAGAACCGCCGCTCCGGGGCGCCGACAAAGCAGCCGCGCGGGGCAAAGCAGCGGCGCTGGCCGGCACAGCCATGCTGGCCGAAACAGCCGCGCTGGCGACTGTGGAGCACCTCTGCCCGGGAATTTCCTAGTCTGTGGGCAATAAAAACGCGGCGTCCACTCACCCTCTGCGCTTTCACAGGGAGCTGCAATCCTGAGCTGTTCCTAAGCGGCCATCTGGGATCATCCCCCGACATTTCCTTAAACCAAAGCGTAATCCAGAGTGAGACCCTAACCCTCTACAATTCTTAGCAGGCTGAGAGAGGTGAGGAAGCTTCAGAAGAAAAATTTGAAGCTAGCAGAGGTTGATTCATGAGATTTAAGAAACTCTCCCATAACATAAAAGTACAAGATAAAGTAGCAAGTGTTGACAGAGAAACTGCAGCAGATTATCCAGAAGATACAGCTAAGATCATTGATAAAAGTGGCTGCACCAAACAACAGATTTTCAACGTAGATGAAACAGCCTTGTATTTGAAGAAGATACTACCTAGGACTTTCATAGCTGGTGAGGAAAAGTCAATGCCTGGCTTCAAAGCTTCCAAGGACAGGCTGACTCTCTTATTAGGGGCTAATGCAGCTAGTGACTTTAAGTTGAAACCAATGTTCATTTATCATTCTGAAAATTGTAGGGCCTTTAAGAATTATGCTAAATCTACTTAGCTTGTGTTCTATAAATGGAATAATAATGGAATAATAAAGCCTGGTTGACAGCACATCTGTTTATAGCATGGTTTACTAAATACTAGAGACCTACTGCTCAGGGGAAAAAGAAAATTCTTTTAAAATACTACCCCTCATTGACAATGCGCCTGGTCAGCCAAGAGCTCTCATGGAGATGTACAAGGAGATTAACATTATTTTCATGACTGCTAACACAACATCCATTCTGCAGCCTGTGGATCAAGGTTTAATTCTGACTTTCAAGCCTTGCTATAGCTGCCATAGATAATGATTCCTTTGAAGGATCTGGGCAAAGTAAATTGAAAACCTTCCTGAAAGGACTCGCCATTCTACCTCCCATTAAGAACATTCATAATTCATGGGAGGAGGTCAAAATATCAACATTGTCAGGAATATGGAAGAGGTTGGTTCTAGCCCTCATCAGTGACTTTGAGGGTTTTAAGACTTCAGTGGAGGAAGTAACTGTAGATGTGGTAGAAAAAGCAAGAGAACTCGAATTAGAAATAAAGCCTGAAGATTGGGATTGAATGCTAAAATCTCCTAACTTTAATGGATGAGGATTTCTTCTTATGAATGAGCAAAGAAATTGGTTTCTTTAGATGAAATATATTTCTGGTGACGATGCTGTGAACATTGTTGAAATGGCAACAAAGAATTTAGAATATTTCAAAAACTTAATGATAAAGCAGCAGCAGGTTTTAGAGGATTTACTATAATTCTGAAAGAAATTCCAGTGTGGATAAATGCCATCAAACAATATCTCATGCTACAGAGAAATCTTTCTGGAAAGGAAGAGTCAGTTGATGCAATAAACTTTATTGTTCTCTTTAAGAAACTGCCTCAGCCACTCCAGCCTTCACCAACCACCACCCCAGTCAGCCAGTAGCCATTAACATCAAGCCAAGACCCTTGCTCCGCAAAAAGATTATGACTCACTGAGGCTACATTTTTTAAGTCAATAACGCGTTTTTGATTAAGGTGTGTGCATTTTTTTAGATATAATGCTGTTGCACACCTGATAGGCTATAATATAGTATAAACATAACTTTTTTGTACACTGGGAAACAAAAATTCATGTGACTTGCCTTTTTCTGATAACTTTATTGGGGTGGTCTGCAGCTATACCTGCAATATCTCCAAGATATGCCTGTACTTTTTCTTACATTTATTTACTGGTGACAGCTTTTCTTTTTATAGTTATATCACTTAGAATAATAATTTTAATATTTCCTTCGCAGTATTCATGCTTCTTTATCTGAATAATGTCTTATCACTTTGGCTAAAACATTCAAATCAAAATTGTTTTACTACTGTATTCCCAATGCCTGGAATACTGCTTGAAATGTAGTAGGCACTCAGTAACTGTATGATTAATGTATTATATCATCGTGAAGATGCTGTCAGCCTTGTTTATCCTCCCTAATTGAATGGGAAGACTTTGCTGATTTGTACATTCATTTAAAAAAATTTACTGAATGTTTACTTACTTATTCTTTAATAAGCCTTGTACTAGAATTCCTGGGAATACAACATTCAACATGAATGTCAAATTATTTCTGCCCTTAAGGAGCTCACAGTGTAGTACAAGAGAAAATAAACAAGTTCTAAAAGACCCTCATAGGCATAGTAATAGATATCTGTACAGAGGATATGAGAGCACTGGGGAGGTAAGCACAACCATTAGGTAGGTAAGTCAGTAGGGGTGGGTGGTTATGTGAGTATATGTGTGAGTGTATGTGTGTGTACCTTGTTTATATGTGTGTATGCTGGAGAGAGTACGGACTGAGAGATGTGGTGACAGGTAGCTTCTTGAAGTTGATGATGCCCTATCTCAGCTAAAAGGGCTATATTAGAAAGAACCAGTGTAGGGACTGTGAGGGCATTTGGAGTAGAGGAGACCACGTGAGTAAAGACCAAAAAGTCAGAATGGCCCAGTGCAAGACATACGCAGGGGTATATGTAGTGCTTTGTGTACAAAGTGGAAATTTCAAGGCAGCAGCAGCAGAAAGTGAGTCTGGAGAACCACCCTGTGTGCAGTGTTGAAGAGCTAAGATTTATAGGAGAGTCATGATGATCTGATTCACCTTTTAAAGTCTGTGGAGGATTACTTGGCGTAGAAGGGCAGAATAAATGCATCTGGGAGGCTATGGGAGTAGCTCAGGTATGAAAGAAGGTGGTGATTTGGACTATGATCATGAATAGTGGATTCAGAATATATTTTGGAGTTAGAGACAACAGGATTTGCTGATGGGTTTGATGTGGTATTTGAAGGAAAGATAGGAAAACAACTAAGTTTTTGGCTTGAGCAAACAAGTTAATGATCATGCCATGTACTGAAATGGGAGACTTGGGATGGATTTGTGGGGCCCAGACAACTATAGTTTTGTGTTTTTTTTGTTTTTTTTTTTTTTGGTGCTAGCAGTAATTAGAGCCCAGAGTAAACACAAGAAAGATTGTGATGCCAAAAGAGAAACTGTCAGCTTGTCTGGGTTTCCATTATAACCCATGTGTGTTAATTGGCAGAGGAGAGAGGTAGAGCCCATGGGCCTATTCACAGCTACTTTGGTTCCTGTTTTACATTTGCCACATCAGATTCTTTGAAATAAATAAATTGCTGGCTACTATTGCTGGGACGACCAAAGCAGTGCTAAAGACAGGTTTGTTTATTGAATGAGATTATCTTCCTATTGAGACAACCAGGAATTCAACCACCAAAATTATGGGGTATCTTGAGAGGAATTAAGTAGGAAAGAAAATTAATGCAGTACGAAAAGGGAAAAGATAAAGACTGTGAGGGTAATCTGGATAATCTGAAAAACTGGAAGGAGGGCAGTCATTTATTCTACATGAGGAGGAAGTGAAGTAGATGACACTTTTCCATGGGGTGTGTCTTAGTCTGTTTTGTGATGCTATCAGAAAACCTGACACTGCGTAATTTATAAGCAGTAGAAATTTATCAGCCAGGTGCAATGGCTCATGTCTGTAATCCTGACACATTGGGAGGCTGAGGCTAGCAGTGGATTGCTTGAGTCCAGGAGTTCGTGAGCAGCCTGGGAAAACCTCATCTCTACAAAAAATAAAAAAAATTAGCCAGGCATGATGGTGTATGCATGTAGTCCCAGCTCCTTGAGATACTGAGGTGGGAGAATCACCTGTGCCAAGGGAGGTCAAGGCTGAATTGAGCCCTGATCACACTACTGTACTTCAGCCTCTGTAACAGAGTGAGATCCTGTCTCAGAAAAAGAAAAAAATTTATTTGTCTTATGGTTCTAGAAGCTGGGAAGTCCAAGAGCATAGCACCAGTATTTGTTGAGGGCCTTCATGCTTCATCTTCCCATAGCAGAAGATGAAAGGGCAAGAGAGCACAAAAGCAAGAGAGAGCCAAACTTGCTTTTATAATGAGGCCATTCTTGTGATAGCTAGCCCACCCCCATGGTAATGACATAAATCCATTCAGGAAGGTAGCACCCTCGTGAGCTAATCACCATTTATTAGGTTCCACCTCCCAATTCTGTTGCATTGGAAATTAAGTTTCCAATGCTGAAACTTTGGGAAACACATTCAGGCTATAGCAGGGTGTTCATAGAAATATGATTAAAGTGTTTTCTGCTCAAATAAGCTTGGAAAAGGCTGCTGAAATGTGTCCCAGTTGTTGTATTGTAGGACTGCTCAGAGTCTCTCATATGCAAATGTACATTGTTATTTCCAGTAGAGGGAAGCAGAAATAGGAACATTTGAACAAAATATTAGCAAACAAATTACCATGCTCTTCCTAATCTAAGATACTGAGTAAAGAGAGCAACTGAGAGGAGCAAGGTTTATGAAAATGATAGATTAGGAAGCTCCAGAAATCCATCCCTTTATCTAAATAACTACCGACCTGGAAGGAACCGTATGAAGTGCCTGTTGTGGAATTCTACAGTCCAGTTGAACACTTACAGCAAATATTAAAGTATAATTTGGAAATGTCACAGATGGACAATTTCAGCCTTCAGCAAGTAAGATTCTGCAATCCCTAAGGAGTGGGATAGATTACAGAGTTTTTATAAAATACTACACAAATGTCCAATTCTCAACAAAAAATGACAGAACACACAAAGAAACAGGAAAAGTATGGCCCAGTACAGGAAAAACATAATTTTACATGAGACATCCCCAAGGAAATTCAGATATTGGAATTACTAGTCAAAAATGTGAAATCAACTGTCTTAAGCATGTTCAATTAGTTAAAGGAACCCATAGATAAAGAACTAAAGGAAATCAGGAAAATGATATCAAAAAATGAAAATATCAGTAAAGATATTGAAATTATTTAAAAACCAAAGAGAAATTCTGGAGTGAAAGTACAGTAATTTAAATTTTAAAAACACCGTAGAGACTGAGCATGGTGACATATGCCTTTCATTCCTGCACTTTGGAAGGCTGAGGTGGGTGGATCACTTGAGTCCAGGAGTTCAAGACCAGCCTGGGCACCATGAAGAAACCCCATCTCTACAAAAAATGCAAAAATTAGCTGGGTGTGGTGATGCATGCCCGAAGTCCAGCTACTTGGGAGGCTGAGGCACAAGAATGGCTTGAATCTGGGAGGCAGAGGTTGCAGTGAGTTGAGATTGCGCCACTGCACTCCAACCCAGGCAACAGATTGAGATCCTGCCACAAGAAAAGAAAGAAAAAAGAAACACACACACTAGAGAGGTTCCACAGCTGATTTGAGGAGGTAAAACACAAACTCATTGAACTCGAAGAAAAGAAAATTGAACTTTTTCTGTCTGAGAAGCAGAATGGAAAAAATGAACAGAGCCCAAAGGACCTGTGAGACATTATCAAACATAGAACCCTTTGTATTACAGGAGTACCAGAAGGAGAAGAGAGAGAGAAAACACCAGAAAGACATATTTGAAGAATAATGGCTTAGGAACAGTATCTTCTAGTTTCTGTGCCAGCTCCTCAGTGATCAAAAGCAACAGTTAGCCATCAGAACACATAATCTACCCTGGTCCCATGAATCTAAACCAGGATTATGGGGCTAGGGAATGGTAATTGCTACCACTTGAAATGCTAATTTGAAATACTTGAAGAATAGTAAAATTCTTCATGTTTGATGAATTTTTTTTTATTTTCTTATTTTTGAAAATTTTTAATGTACATACCCAAGAAGGCCAGTGTACTTCAAGCATAAAACATCAGAGGTTTACACCAAGGCACATTATAGTGAAATTGCTGAAACCCAAAAACAAAGATGGTATATTGAAAGCAGCAAGAGGGAGGCAACTTGTCACATATAAGGGCTCCTCAATAATATTAACAGTTTATTTCTCATCAGAAACTACAAGGTCCAAAATCAACCAATCAAAAAAAAGAGAAACAAACAAAAAAAGAAACTATGGGGGCCAGAAAGCAGTGGGATGACATATTTAAAGACCTGAAAGAAAGAAACTGTCAACCAACATTGTCTATCTGGCAACAGTATCTGTTTGTTTGTTTGTTTGTTTGTTTGTTTGTTTTTTGAGACAGAGTCTCACTTTGTCTCCCATGCTGGACTGCAGTGGCATGATCTCAGCTCACTGCAACCTCCGCCTCCTAGGTTCAAGGGATTCTCCCGTCTTAGCTTCCAGAGTAGCTGGGACTACTGGCACGTGCCACCATACCTAGCTAGTTTTTTATTTTTAGTAGAGATGGGGTTTTGCCATGTTGGCCAGGCTGGTCTCAAACTCCTGACCTCAAGTGATCCGCCCTCCTCAGCCTCCCAAAGTGCTGGGATTACAGGTATGAGCCACCGCGCCCGGCCAATATCTTTAAGAATTAAGGAGATGAAGCTGGGCATGGTGGCTTACATCTATAGCCTCAGTGACTTGGGAGACTGAGGGAGGAAGATTGCTGGAACCCAGGAACTTGAGGCTGCAGTGTGCTGTGAGCGTGTATGTGAATAGCCACTGCACTCCCTCCTGCTTAGGCAACACA
>NW_016108097.1:76780-86620 GCF_001604975.1 Cebus imitator | reverse complement strand
ACATTTCCAAATATTATAAAAGCCAAAGTAGTTCACTACTGATAGACAAGAAATGCTAAGGCAAGTCCTTCAGGCTGAAAGGAAGAGATACTATACAGCAGTTTGAAGCCAAAAGAAAAAATAAAGACTGTTGGTCAAGGTAGTTACATAGGTAAATGTAAAAGCCATTGTTACTGTGCTTTTGAAATTGTTATTTCTCTTTTTCCTATATAATGTAATGGGCAAATTTAATAATACTTATAAATCTATAATAGGATGTATGTAATATATAAAGATATAGCCTATGGCCGGGCGCAGTGGCTCACGCTTGTAATCCCAGCCCTTTGGGAGGTCAAGGTGGGTGGATCACAAAGTCAGGAGATCAAGACCATCCTGGCCAACCTGGTGAAACCCTGTCTCTACTAAATACACAAAAATTAGCTGGGCATGGTGGCACATGCCTGTAATCCCAGCTACTGGCAAGGCTGAGGCAGTAGAATCTCTTGAACGAGGGAGTCAAAGGTTGCAGTGAGCCAAGATTGCACCACTGCACTGCAGCCTGGCGACAGAGTGAGACTCTGTCTCAAAAAAAAAAAAAAAAAAAAAAAAAAAAAAAAAAAGAAAAAAAAAAAAAAAAAAAAAAAAAAAAAAAAAAAAAAAAAAAAAAAAAAAAAAAGATAGAGTCTTTGACAATAAGAATAAAAAGGGAGTGGGGTAGAGATGTAGAGTAACAGAGTGCTGTAGACTACTGAAACTTAGTTGATATTAGTCAAAGGATGTTATTTAAGATATTGATTGTAATTTCCAAGAAAATTTTTAAGAAAATAACTAATATAGAGAATGGGAGAAAAGAAGGGAATTAAAATGAAACAGCAAAAAAAGAAAAACAGAAAAATAGTAATGAAGTAATTGAAAAGCAAAAAAGTATGTAAGGCATATAGGAAACAATTGATGGAAAAAGTGAATTCCTTCTTTATTGATAATCACGTAAATGAATGAAACATGACTGTTAAAAGGTAGGTAAGATTAAACAAAACAAGAATCCATCTATAAGCTGTCTACAAGAGAATCAAATTAAACATAAGGACACAAAATGGTTGATAGCAAAATAATGAAAATACTAAAAAAGAACGAGTGACTATATTATTATCAGACAAAATTGACTTGTTAAATCTAAGAAAGTTTACAAGAGATGCAGAGGACTTTAAATTGATAAAAGGTTTAACACAGCAAAAACATAAAACAATTCTAAATATATACATAACAAAGGAGCCCCAAAATATATGAAGTAAAAATGGACAGAATTAAAGGGAGAAATAGATCTACAATAACTGTTGAAGACTTGTACCCACTTTCAATAATGGTGAGAACAATGATATAGGAAATCCGTAAGGAAATAAAGGATTCAACAGCTGTATAAACCAATTAGACCTAAAATACTGCATCCAAAAGTATAATACCCATTCTTAAGTGCATACATAACATTCTCTAGATTAGACCATACGTTAAACAACAAAACAAATTGTTATGAATTGATTGTGTTCCCCCGAAATTCATATGCTACAGTCCTAACTCCCATTACATCTCAGAATGTGGCTATATGGAAATAGAGCCTTTAAAGAGGTAATTATGGTTAAGTAGAATGGGTTCTAATTTAGTATGACTGGTGTCCTTATACCAAGAAGGAGATGTGTGCACACAGAGAAAGTGCCATGTGGGAGCACAGTGAAAGAGACAAGCCAAGGAGAGAGGCCTCAGGGAAAACCAAGCCTACTTGTATCTTGATCATGTACCTCCAGCATCCAGAAATGTGAGAAAATAAATTTTGGCTAGGTCACTCAGACTGGTATTTTGTTATGGTAGCTCTAGCAAACTAATACATTTTAAAACTTTCAAACTACCGAGTATCTTTTCTGTTCACAATGGAATGAACCTAGAAATCACTAACAGAAGGAAAACTGTAAAATTAATAAATATGTGCAGATTAAACAACACAGTCTTATATAACCTTTTGATCCCAAGAATTTTCTTTCTTTTTTCTTTCTTTTTTTTTTTTTTTGATTAATTTTTTATTTCCATAGGTTTTTGGGGAACAGATAGTATTTGGTTACATGAGTAAGTTCTTTAGTGGTAATTTGTGAGACTATGGTGCACCCATCACCCAAGCAGTATACACTGAACTCAATTTGTAGTCTTTTATTTCTCACCCCCTTCCCACCCATTCCCCCCGACCAGTCCCCGAAGTCTGTTGTATTATTCTTATGCCTTTGCATCCTCATAGCTTAGCTCCCACTTATGAGTGAGAACGTACCATGTTTGTTTTTCCATTCCTGAGTTACTTCACTTAAAATAATAATCTCCAGTCCCATCCAAGTTGCTGCAAATGCCATTAATTCTTTATAAATCCTTTTTATGGCTGAGTAGTATTCCATGGTATATATATATATACACAGTTTCTTTATGAACTCATTGATTGATGGGCATTTGGACTTGTTCCACATTTTTGCAGTTGCAAATTGTGCTGCTGTAAACATGCATGTGCATGTATCTTTTTCCTATAACAACTTCTTTTCCTCTGGGTCAGTACCCAGTAGTGGGATTGCTGGGTCAGGTGATAGTTCTACTTTTAGTTCCTTAAGGAATTTCCACACTATTTTCTATAGTATTGTGCTCGTTTACATTCCCACCAGCAGTGTAGAAGTGCTCCCTTTTCACTGCATCCACACCTACATCTATTATTTTTTGATTTTTTTATTATGGTCATTCTTGTCAGGAATAAGGTGATATGGCATTGTGGTGTTGACTTGCATTTCCCTGATCGTTAATGATATTCAGCATTTTTTCATATGTTTATTTGCATTTGTGTATCTTCTTTTGAGAATTGTATGTTCATATCCTTAACCCACTTTTTGTTTGGATTGTTTGGGTTTTTCTTGCTAATTTGTTTGAGTTTCTTGTAGATTCTGGATATTAGTACTTTGTGAGATGTACAGATTGTGAAGATTTTCTCTCACTCTATGGGTTGTCTGTTACTCTGGTGACTGTTCCTCTTGCCGTACAAAAGTTCTTTAGTTTAATTAAGTCCCACCTCTTTATCTTTGTTTTCATTGCATTTGCTTTGGGTTCTGGATCATGAAATCTTTGCCTAAGCCGATGTCTAGAAAGGTCTTTTTAATGTTATCTTCTAGAAATTGTATAGTTTCAAGTCTTAAATTTAAGTCCTTGATCCATCTTGAGTTGACTTTTGTATACAGTGAGAGATGAGGATCTCTCGTTGTCCTACGTGTGGCTTGCCAGTTTCCCCAGCATCATTTGTTGAATAGGGTGTCCTTTCCCCACTTTATGTTTTTGTTTGCTTTGTCAAAGATCAGTTGGCTGTTAAGTATTTGGGTTTATTTGTGGGTTCTCTATTCTGTTTCATTGGTCTGTATTCCTATTTTTTATACCAGCACCATGCTGTTTTGTTAGCTATGGCCTTATTGTATACTTTGAAATCAGGTAATGTCATGCCTCCAGATTTGTTCTTTTGGCTTAGTCTTGCTTTGGCTAAGTGGGCTTTTTTTGGTTCCATATAAATTTTAAGATTGCTTTTTTCTAGTTCTATGATGAATGATGGTGGTATTTTGATGGGAATTACGTTGCATTTGTAGATGGCTTTTGGCAATATGGTCATTTCCACAATATTGATTCTACCCATCCATTAGCATGGGATGTATTTACATTTGTTTGTGTTGTCTGTGATTTCTCTCAGCAATGTTTTGTAGTTTTCTTTGTAGAGACCTTTCACCTCCTTGGTTAGGCATATTACTAAGTATTTTATTTACTTTGCAGCTATTGTAAAAGGGATTGAGTTCTTAATTTGATTCTCAGCTTGGTTGATGATGGTATATAACAGAGCTGCTGATTTGTGTACATTAATTTCATATCCTGAAACTTTGCTGAATTCATTTATCCATTCTAGGAGTGTTTTGGAGGAGTCTTTTGGATTTTCTAAGTATACAATAGTATCATCAGCATACAGTGACAATCTGATTTCCTTTTTACTGATCTGGATGCCCTTAATATCCTTCTCTTGTCTGATTGTTCTGGCTAGGACTTCTGTTACTGTGTTGAATAGAAATAGTGAAAGTGGGCATCCTTGTCTTATTCCAGTTCTCAGAGGGAATGCTTTCAACATTTCCCTGTTCATTATTATGTTGGCCATGGGTTTATCATAAATGGCTTTTATTACATTGAGATATGTCTTTATATGCTGATTTTGCTGAGGGTTTTAATCATAAAGGGATGCCAGATTTTGTGAGATGCATTTTCAACATCTGTTGAGATGGTCATGTGATTTTGTTTTTAATTCTGTTTATGTGGTGTATCACATTTATTGATTTGCATATGTTAAACTGCCCTTGCATCCCTGGTATGAAACCCACTTGATCATGGTGGATTGTCTTTTTGATATGTTGTTGGATGTGATTAGCTAGTATTTTGTTAAGGATTTTGCATCTATTTTCTTCAGGGTTATTGGTCTATAGTATTTTGTGTGTGTCTTATGTCCTTTCCTGGTTTTGGTATTAGGGTGATACTGGCTTCATAGAATAATTTAGAGAGGATTATCTCTTTCCGTATGTTGTATAATAGTGTCAAAAGGATTGGTACGAATTCTTTGAATGTCTGGTAGAATTCAGCTGTGAATTTATCTGGTCCTGGAATTTTATTATTGGTAATTCTTTTATTACCATTTCCATCTCGCTGCTTTTTATTGATCTGGTTAGGGTTTCCAGTTCTTCTTGATTTAAGCTAGGAGGGTTGTATCTTTCCAGGAATTTATCCATCATCCTCTAGGTTTTCTAGTTTATGTGAGTAAAGGTGTTTATAGTAGCCTTGGGTGATTTTTGTATTTCTGTGATATCAGTTGTAATATCTTCCATTTCTTTCTAATTGAGCTTACTTGGATCTTCACTCTTGGTTAGTCTTGCCAATGGTGTGTCAATTTTATTTATCTTTTCAAAGAACCAGCTTTTTGTTTCATTTATCTTTTGTTTTGTTTTGCTTCATTTTCATTTAGTTCCGCTTTGATCTTGGTTATTTCCTTTCTTCTGCTGGGTTTGGGTTTGGTTTGTTCTTGTTTCTCTAGTTCCTTGAGGTGTGACCTTAGATTCTCTATTTGTGCTCTTCCAGACTTTTGATGTGGCCATTTAAGGCCAAGAAGTTTCCTCTTAGCACCACCTTTGCTATATCCCATAGGCTTTGATAGATTGTGATTATTGTTCAGTTTGAATAGTTTTTTAAATTTTCATCTTGATTTCATTGTTGACCCAATTATCCCTCAGGAGCAGATTATTAACGTCCATGTATTTGCATGGTTTTGACGGTTCCTCTTGGAGTTGATTTCCAGTTTTATTCTACTGTGGTCTGAAAGAGTACTTGATAAAATTTCAGTTTTCTTAAATTTATTGAGACTTGTTTTGTGACCTATCATATGGTCTATCTTGGAGAAAGTTCCATGTGCTAATGAACAGAATGTATATTCTGTGGTTGTTGGGTAGAATATTTTGTAAATATGTTAAGTCCATTTGTTCAAGGACATAGTTTAAATCCATTGTTTGTTGTTGTTGTTGACTTTCTGTCTTGTTGTTGATGACCTGTTTAGTGCCGTCAGTGGAAGTATCGAAGTCCTCCTCTATTATTGTGTTGCTATCTCGTTACTTAGGTCTAGTAGTAATTGTTTTATACATTTGGGAGCTCCAGTGTTAGGTGCATATATATTTAGGATTGTGATATTTTCCTGTTAGACAAGGCCTTTTATCATTGTATTAGGTTGGTGCAAAAGTAATTGTGGTTTTTGGTGTTTTTTTCCATCTTTTTTAACTGCTGTTGCTTTGAAGTTTATCTGTTATAAAAAAGCTACTCCTGCTCACTTTTGGTGTTCATTTGCATGGAATGTCTTTTTCTACCCCTTTACCTTAAGTTTCTGTGAGTCTTTGAGTGTTAGGTAAATCTCTTGAAAGCAGCAGATACTTACTTGGTTGGTGAATTCTTATCCATTATGCTATTTTGTTTCTTTTAAGTGGAGCATTTAGGCGATTTACACCCAACTTTAGTATTGAGATGTGAGGTACTATTTCATTCATTGTGCTATTTGTTGGCTGTATACCTTGGTAGTTTTTAAAATTACTGTATTTTTGTTTTATAGGTCCTGTGAGACTTATGAACTGTCTCAGCATTTGTTTGTCTGAAAAAGACTGTATCTTTCTTTCATTTATGAAGCTTAGTTGTGCTCAATGTAAAATTCTTTTTTTTTTCAATTTAATTTAATTTTTTTATTGCATTTTAGGTTTGGGGGTACATGTGAAGAACATGCAAGATTGTTGCATAAGTACACACATGGCAGTTTGATTTGCTGCCTTCCTCCCCATCACCTATATCTGGCATTTCTCCCCGTGCTATCTCTCCCCAACTCCCCAACGCTCGCTGTCCCTCCCCTATTTCCCCCCAACAGACCGCAGTGTGTGATGCTCCCCTCCCTGTGTCCATGTATTCTCATTGTTAGACACCTGCCTAGAAGCGAGAAAATGCGGTGTTTGATTTTGTGTTCTTGTGTCGGTTTCCTGAGAATGATGGTGTCCAGGTTTATCCATGTCCCTACAAAAAACACGAACTCATCGTTTTTGATGGCTGCATAATATTCCATAGTGTATATGTGCCACATTTTCCCTGTCCAGTCTATCATCGATGGGCATTTCGGTTTGTTCCAGGTCCTTGCTATTGTAAACTGTGCTGCAGTGAACATTCATGTGCATGTGTCCTTATAGTTGAATGATTTATAATCCTTTGGATATATGCCCAGTAATGGGATTGCTGGGTCATACGGAATTTCTATTTCTAGGTCCTTGACGAATTGCCACACCGTCTACCACAGTGGTTGAACTAATTTACACTCCCACCAACAGTGTATAAGCATTCCTTTTTCTCCACATCCTCTCCAGCATCTCTTGTCTCCAGATTTTTTAATGATCGCTGTTCTGACTGGCATGAGATGGTATCTCAATGTAGTTTTGATTTGCATTTCCCTAATGACCAGTGATGATGAGCATTTTTTCATATGTTTGTTGGCCTCATGTATGTCTTCTGTAAAGTGTCTGTTCATACCCTTTGCCCACTTCTGAATGGGCTTGTTTGGTTTTTTCTTGTAAATCTCTTTTAGTTCTTTGTAGATTCTGGATATAAGCCCTTTGTCAGATGGGTAGACTGCAAAAACTTTTTCCCATTCTGTTGGTTGCCAATTAACTCTAATGACTGTTTCTTTTGCTGTGCAGAAGCTGTGGAGTTCGATTAGGTCCCATTTGTCTATTTTGGCTTTTGTTGCCAATGCTTTTGGTATTTTGGTCATGAGGTCTTTGCCTACACCTGTGTCCCAAATGGTTTTGCCTAGATTTTCATCTAGGGTTTTTATGGTGTTAGGTCTTAGATTTAAGCCTTTAATCCATCTGGAGTTAATTTTAGTATAAGGTATCAGGAAGGGGTCCAGTTTCTGCTTTCTGCAGATGGCAAGCCAGTTGTACCAACACCAATTATTAAACAGGGAATCCTTTCCCCATTGCTTGTTTTTGCCAGGCTTGTCAAAGATTGGATGGTTGTAGATGTCTTGTGTTGCCTCTGAGGCCTCTGTTCTGTTCCATTGGTCTATATCTCTGTTTTGGTACCAGTACCATGCTGTTTTGATTATTGTTGCCGATGGAGTATAGTTTGAAGTCCAGTAGTGTGATGCCTCCTGCTTTGTTCTTTTTGTTTAGAATTGACTTGGCTATGTGGGCTCTCTTTTGGTTCCATATGAAGTTTAAGGTGTTTTTTTCCAGTTCTGTGAAGAAGGTCATTGGTAGCTTGATGGGGATAGCATTGAATCTATAAATTACTTTGGGCAGTGTGGCCATTTTCACGATATTGATTCTTCCTAACCATGAACATGGAATGTTTCTCCATCTGTTTGTGTCCTCTCTTATTTCATTGAGCAGTGGTTTATAGTTCGCCTTGAAGATGTCCTTTACGTTCTTTGTTAGTTATATTCCTAGGTATTTTATTCTCTTTGTAGCAATTGTGAATGTTAGTTCATTCTTGATTTGGCTCTCTTTAAGTCTGTTATTGGTGTATAGGAATGCATGTGATTTCTGAACATTGATTTTGTGTCCTGAGACTTTGCTGAAGTTGCTTATCACATTCAGGAGATTTTGGGCTGAGATGATGGGGGCCTTCTAGATATACAATCATGTCATCTGCAAATAGAGACAATTTGACTTCCTCCTTCCCTATGTGAATACCCTTTATTTCTTTTTCTTGCCTGATTGCTCTGGCTAGAACTTCCAGTACTATATTGAATAGGAGTGGTGAGAGGGGGCATATTTGTCTAGTGCCAGATTTCAAAGGGAATGCTTCCAGTTTTTGCCCATTCAGTATGATATTGACTGTTGGTTTCTCGTAAGTAGCTTTTATTGTTTTGTGATAACGTTCCATCAATACCTAGTTTATTGAGGTTTTTTAGCATAAAGGGCTGTTGAATTTTGTCAAAGGCCTTCTCTGCATCTATTGAGATAATCATGTGGTTTTTGTCTTTGGTTCTGTTTATGTGGTGAATTATGTTTATAGACTTGCATATGTTGAACCAGCCTTGCACCCCCAGGATGAATCCTACTTGGTCATGGTGGATAAGATTTTTGATGTGCTGTTGCAGTTGGTTTGCCAGTATTTTATTGAAGATTTTTGCATCTATGTTCATCATGGATATTGGCCTGAAGTTTTCTTTTCTTGCTGAATCTCTGCCGGGTTTTGGTATCAGGATGATTTTGGTCTCATAAAATGATTTGGGAAGGATTCCCTCTTTTTGGATTGTTTGGAATAGTTTCAGAAGGAATGGTACCAACTCCTCTTTGTATGTCCGGTAGAATTCAGCTGTGAACCCATGTGGACCTGGGCTCTTTTTGGGTGGTAGACTCTTAATTGCTGCCTCAACTTCAGACCTTTTTATTGGTCTATTCCGGGTTTTGACTTCTTCCTAGTGTTAGGCTTGAGAAGTTGCAAGTGTCCAGGAATTTATTCATTTATTCCACATTTACTAGTTTATGTGCATAGAGTTGTTTGTAATAATGTCTGATGATGGTTTGAATTTCTGTGGAATCTGTGGTGATATCCCCTTTATCGTTTTTATTGCGTCTATTTGATTATTCTCTCCTATCCTTTTTATTAATCTGGCTAGTGGTCTATTTTGTTATCTTTTTGAAAAACCAGCTGCTGGATTTATTGATTTTTTGAAGATTTTTTTTGTGTCTCTACCTCCTTCAGTTCTGCTCTGATCTTAGCTATTTCTTGTCTTCTGCTAGGTTTTGAGTTTTTTTTTATCTTGCTCCTCTAGCTCTTTCAATTTTGATGATAGGGTGTCGATTTTAGATCTCTCCTTCTTTCTCATGTGGGCATTTATTGTTGTATATTTTCCTCTAGAGACTGCTATAAATGTGTCCCAGAGATTCTGGTACGTTGTGTCTTCGTTCTCATTGGTTTCGAAGAACATCTTTATTTCTGCCTTCATTTCATTGTTTATCCAGTCAACATTCAAGAGCCAGTTCAGTTTCCATGAAGCTGTGCAGTTCTGAGTTAGTTTCTGCATTCTGAGTTGTAACTTGATTGTGCTGTGGTGAGAGACTGTTTTTTATGATTTCCATTCTTTTGGATTTGCTGAGGAGTGATTTACTTCCAATTATGTGGTCAATTTTAGGGTAGGTGTGATGTGGTGCTGAGAAGAATGTATATTCTGTGGATTTGGGGTGGAGAGTTCTGTAAATGTCTATTAAGTTTGCTTGGTCCAGGTCTGAGTTCAAG
>NW_016108097.1:26685-75491 GCF_001604975.1 Cebus imitator | reverse complement strand
ATGTTGTGGTTTTCAGCTGCATCAATTCACTTATATTCCTGTCTAAGTTGTTTATTCTCATTAGCACTTTGTCAAATATTTTTTCAAGGTTCTTAGTTTCTTTGCGTTGGTTTAGAACACGTTCTTGTAGCTCACAGAAGTTTCTTATTACCCACCTTCTCAAGCCTGATTCTGTCAATTCATCACACTCATTCTCCATCCAGCCTTGTTCCCTTGCTTATTAGGAGCTCTGATCCCTTGTAGGAGGAGAAATGTTCTGGTTTTGGGTGTTTTTATCCTTTTTGCGCTGGTTTCTTCTCATCTTTGTGGAGTTATCCACTTCTTGTCTTTGTAGTTGTTGACTTTCAGATTGGGTCTCTGAGTGGACATCCAGTTTGTTGATGATGTTATTTGTTTCTGTTTCTTAGCCTGCCCTCTAACAGCCTGGCCCCTCTGCTGTAGGACTACTGAGGTCCACTCCAGGCCCTGCTTGCTTAGGGATCACCTGCAGCGGCTGCAGAACAGTAAGGCTTGCTGCCAGTTACTTCTTCAGCTATCTTTGTCCCAGAAGGATACCTGCCAGATGTCAGTCTTAGCTCTCCTTTATGAAGTGACTCTTTGGATATATGGGGGTTAGGGAGCTGCTTGAGGAGACAGTCTGTCCTTTATAGGAGCTCAAGTGCTGAGCTGTGAGCTCCATTATTCATTCAGAGCTGCTGGGCAGGTATATTTAAGTCTGCTGCAGCAGAGCTCATAAACCCCCCTTATTTTTTTCCCCCAGGTGCTCTGTCCCGGGGAGTTAGGAGTTTATTTTTTGAGTTTCTGTTGTGCTGCTGCCTTTTTTGAGGGCTGCCCTGCCCAGCGAGGAGGCAGCCTAGTCACTGTCTGCCTGCAGAGGCTTTGCTGAGCTGTTGTGGGCTCTGCCCAGCTGCTGTGTGAACTTCCCTGCAGTTCTATTATACGGGTGTAGTTAGAATTGTCTTGGCAATGGTGGCCCACCTCTATAATGGCAGACTCTCTCTGTAATGGCAGGCTGCCTCGGCAATGGCAAACTACCTCCATAGTGGTGGACTGCCTTGGTAATGGTGGACGCCCCTCCCCCACAGAGCCATACCATCTTTGGTTCAGCTGTGCTTGCTGTGAAACTCTCAATCCAGAGCACTTCCGATTGCTGTTTTTTTGTGGAGGTCGACCAGCTGAGCCTGATCACCTGGCTCCCTGCCTCAGAGCCTTTTAATTTTTTTTTTCAGTTGAATGGTCGACTGTCCTCCATATGTTCCAGTCGCCTGTTGAAAAGGCACCAGGATCTATGTGATTTCCCGTGTGGCAACCCCCTGTGCTGGCTGAAACAGCAGTGCTGAGATTTATGGCGCTTTTTGTCCGGGAATCTGCTGGCCTGGCTCCCTGTTTCAGTCCCCTGTTTAATCAGATGAATGGGCGAATTTGCCTTCCCGGAGCTCCAATCCCCAGCTAATATGGCGCCTGGACCTGTGTATTTTGTATGGAGAACTGCTGTGCCAGGTCCCCGCAAAACAGCTGCACCGAGCCGCGCCACTGGCCAAAACAGCAGCGCTGGCAACCTGTGGGGCTCCTCTGCCTGGGAATCTCCTGGTCTGTGGGCAATAAAAATCTGTCTGGAAATGTGGCGTCCACTCACCCTCCGTGCTTTCACTGGGAGCTGCAATCCTGAGGTGCTCCTAATTGGTCATCTTGGGTCCCTCCCCCTCCATGTAAAATTCTAGGTTGATAATTGTTTTGTTTAAAGAAGCTGAAGATAGGGCCTAAATCCCTTCTAGCTTGTAGCATTTCTGCTGAAAAATCTTCTGTTAATCTGATCAGTTTTCGTTTTTAGGTTACCTGGTGCTTTTGGCTCTCAGCCTCCTAAGTAGCTGGGACTGAAGGCACGCTCCATCACACCCAGCTAATTTTTGTATTTTTAGTAGAGATAGTGTTTCACCATGTTGGCCAGGATGGTCTCAACCTCTTGACCTCATGATCTGCCCACCTCGACTTTCCAAAGTGCTGGGATTACAGGTATGAGCACCGTGCCCGGCCCGTTTTTTTTTGTTGTTGTTGTTTTTTAATTATTTTTACTTCATCTTTTGATGGATTGGGTTAATATGAAAACCTTGTCTTCAAGCTCTGAAGTTCTTTCTTCTGCTTTTTCAGTTCTGTTGCTGAGACTTTCCAGAACATTTAGCATTTCTCTGTGTTATTTACTTCCTGATGTTGTGATTTTTTTTTTCATTTTTGCTATCTATTTCACCGAAGATTTCTCCCCTCATTTCTTGTATTATTTCTTTGCTTTCCTTAAATTGGACTTTATCTTTATCTGGTGCCTCCTTGATTAGCTTCATAATCGATCTTCTGAATTCTTTTTCAGGTAAATCAGAGATTTATTCTTGGTTTGAATCTTTTCCTGCTGAGCTAGTGTGATTTTGTGGGGATATGAAAGCACCCTGTTTTGTTATATAACCAAAATTGTTTTTCTGGTTTCTTCTTATTTGGGTAGGCTTTGTCAGAGGGGAGATCAGGGACTCAAGGCTCTTGTTCAGACTCTTTTGTCCCACAGGGTGTTCCCTTGATGTATTACTCTCTGCCTTTTCCTAGGGATGTGGCTTCCTGAGAGCCAAGCTGTAGTGACTATTATTTCTCTTCTGGATCTAGCCATTTAGCAGGGCTAACAAGCCCTGGGTTATTACTGGGAGTTGTCTGCACAGAGCCCTGTGATGTGAACCTTCTTGAGGTCTCTCTGCCACGTATACCAACACAGTATTTAAGGTGTCTCTTGGGTCTTGCAGGAGCAATCTGCTTCCTTCAGAGGGATTTCTGATTCTTTTGGCTTTCCTGGTACATTCCTGTAGTAGTTCTGGAGCAAAAGTTGATGATATGAATCTCTATGAGCTGCTCTGTGTGAGTGGGGGCTGCAGTCTATTCCTGCCTCCTGTCCATCATTTCTCCCCCACGAATCTCTGAGAAGAAATTATTGAGATGAATGAAAACAAAAACATAATGTACCAAAACTACGGGATGATGTGAAAGCAGTATGAAAGGTTGGAAATTTATGGATATAAATATATATATATATATAGAAGAAAAGAAAGATATTAAATCAGTAAACTAACTACACATGTTAAGGTACTAGAAAAAAAGAGCGAACTAAATGCAATGCTAGCAGTAGGATGGAAATAATAAAGATAGAGTAGAGATGAAAGAGTACAAACATTAGAGAAAAATCAAAGAACATTTTTAAAAACATTGCATCTTTGCAGAAGTCAGCAAAATAGACCAAACTTAAGCTAGATTGACTAGGGAAAAAAACTAGTCAAATTACTAGAATCAGAAGTAAAGAAGAGACAATTATGATTTTACAAAAATGAAAAGGATTATATGAGAATCCTATAAACAACTGAGCACCAACAAAATTGGGCAACCTAGATGAAACGAACAATTTTCTACAAAAAACAGTCTGCCAGAACTGACTCATGAAGAAATAAAACATCTGAATAGACCTATAACCAGTAAGGAGATTAAATCAGTAATAAAAACCTTCTAATGAAGAAAGATCCACAATCAAATGTATCCATGAGTAAAAATTCTACCAAGCATTTAAAGAAGAATTCACACCAGTTGTTCTCAAATTCCTCCCAAAAATTGAAGGGAAAGGAACACTTCCTGATTACCCTGGTGACAAACTAGGCAAAGATTTTACAAGAAAACTAGAGACCAGTATCTCTGATGAGTATTGATTAAAAAGTCAACAACACTGTAGCAAATTGGATTGAGCAGCATATTAAAAATGGGATTTTCCAGAATACAAGGATAGTTCACAAAAACCAATCCATGTAATGTACCACATTAATGGAATGAAGGAGAAAAACCATACAGTTGTTCTAATTGATGCAGAAGTATTTGACAGACTCCAACACTTTTATGATAAAAACACTCCAACAAACTAGGAATATAAGGTTACTTCCTCAACCTAACATAGACCATTTATGGAAAACCCATACCTAACATACCAAATAATGACAACCTATAAGCTTTCCCTCTAAAATCAGAAACAAGACAAAGATGCTTGTTTTCACCACTTTCGTTTAAGATAGCGCTAGAAGTTCTGGCCAAAGCACTTAGGCAAGAAAAAGAAAAGATCTAGATTGGAAAGAAAGAAAATTGTCTCTGTTCAGAGATGACATGATCTTATATGTAGAAAACCCTAAAGATTACACAGAGAGAGAGAGAGACAGCATGTGCTAATAAATTGAGCAAAGTTGCACGATGCAGATTAATATACAAAAAATTCATTGGATTTTTATCATTAGCAGTGAATAATCTAAAAAAAGGAATTTAAGTAAACAGTATCAACTATAACAGCATTTTTTTTAAACCACTTAGGAAAACAAATTTAACCAAGTAGATCCCAGACTTTTGCAATAAAAACTACAAAACAGATTTAGGCAAGATGACCAACTAGATGTAGCTAGGTGGAACAGCTGTCACAAAGGAACCAGGAAGACCTGGTGCATTCCTAACAGATCTTCAGAAGGAAGGCACTAAGTGGATGGAAGGAAGAAACAGAAGCTGGGCTGAAAGGGTAGGAAGCTGGGAACCCAGCATAGGGCTACTGCGTACTGGGACTCCTTCCTAGCTCCCAGTGACTTAGGGGGAATGGCTGAGTTGAACTGACAATGAGCAACCTGCTCTCACCACAAGCCTCTGGAATACCAGGAGGCAGAGACCCCTTTTCTCCTTCTCTCCCCTCCCTTCCCCCCCTTCCCCCTCCTTTTACCCTTCCCTTCCTCTTACCCTCCCCTCTCTTCCCCTCCCCTCCCATACCCTTCCCCTTTCCTATCAAAATTCCAACAGCATTTTTTTGTAGAAAAAGAAAATCTATTTGAATATTCATATGGACTATCAACAGACCTCAAATAGCCAAAACAATATTAAAAGGAAGAACAAATATGGAAGTCTCACAATTTCTGATTTCAAATATTAATACAAATCTACAGTAATTAAAACAGTCGGGTACTAGTATAAGGAGAGAGGTAGAAATCAGTGGGATAGAATAGAGGCCCCACAAATAAGCAGTCTTACATATATGGTGGAGTGAGTTTTGTTTTTTGGGTGTTTTTTTTGAGACAGAATCTTGCTTTGTCGTCCAGGCTGGAATGCAGTGACGTGATCTTGGCTCACAGCAACCTCCACCTCCCAGATTCAAGCAATTCTCTTGCCTCAGGCACCTCCCGAGGTGCCTGCCACCATGCCTGGCTAATTCTTGTATTTTTAGTAGAGACAGGGTTTCACCATGTTGCCCAGCCTGGTCTCTAACTCCTGACCTCAGGTGATCTGCCCACCTCAGCCTCCCAAAGTGCTTACATTACAGACCCGAGCCACCACGCCCGGCTGTGAAGTGAGTTTTCACAAGGGCACTATGATCATTCAATAGGAAGAACAGTCTTTTTCAACAAATGGGAAAGTTGGAAATCCCTGTGCAAATTAATGACATCGGGCCCTTGTTTTACACCATACACAAAAATCAACTTAAAATAGATTAAAGACTGAAACTTAAGAGCCAGAACTATAAAACCATTAGATGAAAATATAGGGGAATGTCTTGATGACAATGGATTTGGCAGTGATTTATTGGATATGACACTAAAAGCACAGGCAACAAAGGAAAAAAATAGGTAAGTTGAACTTTATCAAAATCTGAAAGTTTCCTTCATCAAAGAACACTGTCAAAAGAGCAAAAAGACAACCCATACAGTGTGAGAAAAGATTTTCAAATTGTATGTCTGCTAATGGATTACTATCCAGAATATATAGGGAGCTCCTATAAATCAGTGTCAAAAAATAAAAAATAGAAAAATAGAAAATCCAGCGCAAATCAAAAATGAGCAAAGGAATATAATGGACATTTATCCAAAAAAAATAAATTGCCAATAAACACATGAAAAAACACTCCACATCATTAGTCATTAGGGTAACTCAAATCAAAACCACAATGAAATACCATTTTTTGATCAAATATCACTGAGAATAATAATTGTTGGCAAAGATGCAAAGAAATTGGAACTCTTTAGCACTGCTGCTAGAAATTTAAGAAGGCACAGTTACTAAGGAAAACAGTCCTGGAAATGAATGTGTTCCAGAAATAGATAATGTTGACGGTTATACAACATCATGTATGTCCTTAATGCCTCAGAATTATCCACTTAAAATGGTCAAAACATTTATGTATGTTTTATAATAAAAATGAATATAAAAAGAGAAGGAAACACAAGTTATTATTGGCTACTTTTCTGGTGTTTGTTTCAGTTCATAAATTAGTTTTCTAACCCAAATTCATACTTATGTAGTACACATGGATGTGGAGGCATATTGTATCTGTAGATGTATCCATCCATTTACAATAAAACATTTAGTAAAACTTAGTTCTCATTTTCGAAATGGGTGTATTGGAAGGGGAATAATTTTTTTCTGTGAACTCAGAAGGTTCCAAAATTCTAGTTATGCCCTAACTAATTAATCATTAGACTTATAAATAGTACAAGAGTGCTGATTGCAAACTTTTACCTGCATGTTCACTATATGCCAGTACAGTGCCCAATTCCTGAATCTCCTTTAACCTTGCAGTAGCCCTCAGAGTTACTCTGTATCTTCCCCATTTTCTATACAGTCTCCCTGAAAGTAGTAAATGCTGCACAGGAAGACTGCAGTCAGGCCTTGCTGTGTTGAACAAAGCTGCAGCTTGTTGCAGACAACCATGTGCAAGCCTGCTCCTATGGGGCTAACCCCTCTTTCTTATTCTCTCTTAAGAGAGTTTGGGATGATGGCTGTCACCCTGCAAGATCTGGTCGTGTAACTCAAGAAGGCTTGGTAGAGAGCTTGTGCCTGAGTTACCTGAAGGGTAGACACTCTTGAGACACTAATGAGGTGGCCACAGAGGGATGAGTGATGATCAACATTCCAGGAGAGTGTTCTGGGTTGAGGGGCCAGTGGGGACCAGGAAAAATTCTACAGAGGATTGTAACATAATTTTGCAGAGTATTATAGGTATTAAAGGGTCAAGTAAAACACTGCTTGCTGATATCCACATACAGTGTAAACTAAGTGAATTCATAGAGATGAGATGTGCTGTTTTGTTTCTGAAAGAATGTGAGTTCTTGAGAGGACACTGTACTTTTTCTGTTTAGGACACAGTTTATTTACTTCAGAGAAGCTAGCCATCAGTGACCTCAAAATAAGTAATTTTGATGCAACAACCCAAGTGATTACTTGTCAGGGATATAAGACAGTTTTGATCCAGCTTTGAAGCCCTGTTCAGAACTTTACAGTTAAAGCAATAAACTTATGGTTAAATATTAAACATTATTGAATGAATGGAATGCATCCTATCTAATGCAGCCTCTCAGTAGGTCCATTTATATTCTTTATCACAAAAGTAAAGACTGGAAAAGCAAACAAAATTTCACTGCTTAAATCCTTCCTTTCTAGCCTTGGTTTTCTGGGGGTGTGGTGTTAACCAGAACAATCCCGAGTTACTGGCCTCAGTTCAACCTGCGATTGGCTGGATGGCCAGGCTGTGCCAGCCCCTGCACTGTCTCCGGTACCGCCACCACTTAGCACACTCATGATTTTGGACACATAACACACCCATCAGGTTAATTATGTATATGAACAAAATATTTTATAATTTAATACAGATTTATTCTAGCTTAAAAGGTTTTGGAAGCAAGCATATTCTCTGTCTTCTGTGATTTCACAGCATAGAAGCATAACATGCTACACCTACACATGTCCTAGCTAGAATGAAGGCTTTCCTTACTTTTTCTAGCTTATTTTCTTTTTTTATTTTTTTCAATATAAACTATAAGCTAACAGGAAAGGATCAGGATAGAAGTGGCCTTTGACTTGGCTTGTTCTAAACTGATAGGGGCTTATTGTGACCACTGAGGGTTTCTATCATGTCTCCCCACTTTGCAGGCTCTGTTGTTTCTTCCTGGAGTACCCTTTCCACCCCTGGTCTGCCTGAAAAGCTCACTCATAATTCTCCTGCTCCTTTTCTTTGTACCTTCACTGCCACCTTTTTCCCAACACTGGACATACTTGGTCCCTCTCTTCTGCATAGCACCGTGGTGCCCTCCACACGTGTCTGTTGTAGCACATTAAATAGTCTCTGTGGTTGCATTTCTGCCTTCCTTTCTATGCTGTGAGCTTCTGGAGTGCAGGCAAGTATGATTTGTGGCTTAAGTGGAAATCTTGGCCTTGCAAAACCAGTGTAGCCATAGAGTCTTCATGTTTTCTCACAGTATCTGGAAATTAGATCCCAACTGATTTGTGAGAAACCAGGAGGAGGATGAGAATTCGTATGCTAGTATTTGCAGCTATGAAAATACATGGTTCAGTGGATCTTTCTCACCAGCTAAGATACAAATGGTTGGAAAGTTTCCATTCTCATCCACACCTTACAGGGCAGAGGGCTTACAGTAGGAGAGGTGGGTGGTGTTCACTCAGCAGTAGTGCTCTCTTACTACATTAGTGCCAAGCAGACAAGGAGAACACAAGCAGGCATGATCACTGGGCTTCCAATTGTTCTCACGTGGGTGAGTTCTCTTCCCAACCTGTGTGGTCATGCTGTCTGGAATCCCTTTAGCATTCCTTATTGAATGAAAAAAACTGACCAAAAGGAAAAATATCAAACCTGTCTGATGAATGATTGCTAAGTGGAGGTCCTGTCTTTCTGTATATTTGACCCCAAATCCTCAGCATATTATGGAGTACAGTTCTCATAAAATAGGTCTTTTAATTCTGGGTAGAATGCCCATGTGTATTCTGAACATTCAAAAGTATTTTGAAAATTGAATGTCTTACTTATTTTGAGCTTACTTAATAATTTTTCTCAATAAATATGCCATCTTTAGCTGTTTGAAAAATAGTCTCAAATAATAATAATCCAAAGGGTAAAAATGTGGGAATGCCAATGCCTATTATTCTAGCCCCAGTCACAACATCTCACACTCAGGAGTAGTTCTGAATGTTGTTTCTCTTTCTGGTGGGAGTGAAGGGCAGCTCTTCGCCTTTGGGAGATCTCTGAACCGGTCAGGCTGCTGTCTGGCATATTTTCTCTTTTAGACAAGTCAGTAATATTAAAGTGGAATTCTCAGTCTCTTCCCTTTTCAAAGTTGGCTTCAGAGATTTTTGTGTTAACAAAAAAGATAAAACACCTCTTTGGTTTTATTCCAACATCTAGAATCCTAAGGGTTTCATAAAGAATTGATTTAAGAAATGAGAATCCATTGCAACAGAGAGTTAATTTATTACCTGCTCTTTTGTAGGATGTCAGTAGAATTTGTTGTTTTCCATATTGTAGATAAGCGTCCAGAGTTTACACAGTTGAAGTGTAGTTGATTTGCTGGAAGCAGTTGAGTCTGTGGCTAAGTCATGATTAACATTTAATTCTTTGGCTTTTAGGTCAGCTTGGGTTTTATCTATTGTCATTTTTCCCAGTAGTTTCATAGACACAAAGTTTTGGAAAGCCAATTCTGCTTCATTGCTTTAAGCTCCTTTAGACCTCTGGGGAAGCAGCTTGATGTTCTGGAAGTGTTTCATAGATTCTCTTCAGCTACTAAGATGACAGTGGACAAATAAGAGAGTGCTGGGAAATGAAGCTTTTTATTTGCACTACTTGAAACAGCAGTATTGTCCTGACCTGCAGCTTAGAAGATGAGTGTAGCTGAATTAGTATCCCTGCTGGTCTCTTCTCTCCTGGATTAGCAGATCTACTAGGAAGACAGTCTGGTAGCACACACTGCCCTCAATTCACAGTTCTCCCAAGGCATACCCTGCTGGGCTCAGAACGTCCTCGGATTAGAGTGTAGTCATGAAAGATAGCAAAGACATCTGGTCTGTTGTCTCATACTTAATTTTTAACTTCTTTCCCACCTTCCATGTAAAGAAACAGGTATTGAGGAATAGATGTGTGTTTGTCAGACCATTATTTTGTAACTAAAATAATCCAAAGATCATGCAGTGATCTTTAAAGCCATGTGCTAATTTAAAGTATAATTTCTATTACAATAAAATTGCAAGTAAAATACCACTTTGATAATCTTTAGGTAATTGGTAGCAAAACATTTGAATGTAACTCTTTTCTGTGAAAGAAAAATTATAATAAAAGGGTACATGTTTCTTGCCTTTTGCATCACTTGGAGAATGCAAGGCTGACTTTACATCTAGTTTTAACTATGGAGAGAAGAGGAAGTAATAAGTGTATTGGTACCAGAGTCAAGAATACACACATAAAATGACCCAAAAAGGTAAGAAGTAAATGGTTAAGATTTCTTTATCTAAACCAATACAGCATTCCCACCCCCACTTTGTAAAGCCAGTCAAATTTAGCAGTGGAAAAGTTGTGGGAGGTTTGACACAATATTATAACTGGAAAATGAAAAGTCTATTTTCTTGTTTACAGTTTCATTTTAATAAAAGATATAGCATTTTTAAAAGTATTTATAGATCATTTAAGAGGAAATACAAGTTGTTAGGTTTACCTCTTTGAGGTTTTTTCTTCCAGAAATTGTTTCTAGTGTTCTGTGATCTGTGAGTATCAGGCAGAACCAATTTAAGGGGTAGCTATTGTAACACAAAAGTTAAAGCTCTTTGTGTATCCCTTAAATTGGGTAGCTGTTGTGTTACAGTGTCAAAGTGTGACAGTGTTCTTGGAGTTGTGAGTTTAGGCATTGTTTGAGGGATGGTCTGTTGTGTCTACACTCCAGGGGACTGCCATGAAGTAACAGGTGTTCAGCTACTGGAAGACAGAGTTGTAAGAGCACTGGCATTGAAGCGATGGCTCTTGAGTTTGTGATGGAGATTGGACAGGTTCCTTGATTGCCAGGAATCCCCTTTTCCATAGCTGTGACACAGGGTTTACAGCTACCTCATTAGGGTGATGAAAAGATATGAAAATACCATGCGAAAGCACCCAGCACAAGGCCAATAAGCAGGGGCAGTTCATTAAATGGTAGCCCAGATTGACTTCAGTTAGGTTGCAAGACACAGTCGTGGTATTGTGAGTCACACATTTTCCCACAGGTAGCCTTCTTTTCCTCCTCTCTGAGACTCACCTTGCCCGTTTTTCACCTGACTGCCTCCGAGACTCACTCCACCCCTGCCTGGACCATCCCAACCCTGTCATTCTGATTCTTCACTGAACCAGGGTTGTGTCTAAGTCACCAGTTCTTATTTATTTGCTTGTTTATTTTGCATCTACCTTGTTTAAAAATTTATTTTAATTGGCTTACAAAAATACCAGTATTCAGAGTGCACAAATCTATGCAAGAGAAGCAGCAGGCTGTGGTAAAGTAGGAGAGTAGGTCAACACCAAGGAGCAGGTCTCTGCCGGAAAACAGATCTGTTAACAAGAAAAGCACAGCAGTATCTGGTAGTAACACCTTAGAAAAATTTCCTTGTAAGTAGGAAGCTATAACACGAAAATAAAATAATACAGGAGAACAAATATAATTACCTATTTAATGAGAACAATTTCTGTTAATATCTGTTGGTGCAAGCTGCCAGCGTAACAGCTCAGTGAGATTGTAGATTATGTAGTATTTATTGGCCCTCTTATCATGTGAAACTTTAAGCATCTCTGAGCTTAGTTTCCAATGAGTAAAATGGAGATGAAAAACATTTCAAGGGGTATGAAAAGCTTAATGAAACATAGTATCTGGTACCAAATTCTGTATATATTAGATGTAATAGATGTGTTTTTTTTTTGTTTTTTTTGTTTTTTTGGTGAGATGGAGTCTCGCTCTGTTGCACAGGCCAGAGTACAATGGTGCGATCTCGGCTCACTGTAACCTCCGCCTCCCAGGTCCAAGCAACTCTCCTTCCTCAGCCTCCTGAGTAGCTTGGATTACAAGTGCCCGTGACCACACCCAGCTAATTTTTGTATTTTTAGTAGAGACGGAGTTTCGCCATGCTGCTTAAGCTGTTCTCGATCTCCTGGCCTCAATCGATCTGCCTGCCTCGGCCTCTCAAACTGCTGGGATTACAGGCATGAGCCACAGCACCTGGCCGATACTCAGTTAACTTTAACTGTTTTATTGTTCATATTAATTTGTAATGTTTTCTACAGTAGAGGTAATTTTAGAAATCTAGTCCTGGAGTATTCCTTATGCTATCTAAAAAACAAAATAAAAGAGCAAAACTTTTAAGTCACCACTCAATAAATGATGGCTTCTTGTAGATTGTCCCTCAATAAGTATTAAAGTGACAGCGAGTTTAAAGTTATACCGCTGGCATACTTTCACCTTTGTTTCATTCAACAAATATTTTTAGTGTGGAGTGCTGAGGATGCAACCATTTCAGGGCCTTGGTGGAATTGAGAGTCCTATAAGTAGTTACCATGCAGGGTACTGGGGGAACCTGCCAGGGCTCAGAGGGGAGCATGGCGAGGCAGAACCCTAGGGAAGGCACCCCCCAGGAAAGAGAGCTGTGCTCAGCTGGGAAGGAGAAATTGGAGGAGCTGGCTGCAGGATTAGGGGCAGCAAGGGACAGGGTAACTTGCCCAAGTGGAACATGTGAAAGGGAAGTGGTATGGCTGAGATTGAAGCTACAGTGCCAGCAGCACCCTGGGCGTGAAGGGCTGGCACTTTGTGTGAGGAAAGGATGCAGTATGGAAAGCATAAGGGGTAGCAGAGGTCATGCATCAGGCCTTGCTTTAGAAAATCCAACAGAAATAATGTGAATAATGAATTGAGAGCAGGCTAGGCTTCCAGCCTGGCAACAAACACGCCTCTGAGGAGGCAAAAGGCAGTGAGAAGAGGAGCAACCAGTAGGGTGGAGACTTTGCAATGGGGAGGATTAACCAGCGGCAAGAAGGAGCAGGCTTCTCAGAGTTCCAAGGATGAAGACTGGGGATGTGTAGTGGGACCTTCACAGAGATGGACGAAGCAGGAAGGACAGGCCTCGATTACTTTTCATTTCTTGATTGAGTGCAGATGAACTAACTGCTTTAAAAGTCAGCTGAGGTTGCAGTAAGTGAGGAGCCTAAGAGCAGCATGTGCCCAAATAGAGCACGGGGGAGCCCCTGCTGCAGAGCCACATTCATCCTAGCAAGGACAGTTTGGGTTCATATGAATACATGGGCACTGTGGTTTAAGTCTTCAAGGTTCTCCTCCATGAAGTAGCAGCATTTCTCAGTGTTAACAGATACTCATCTCTCCATTAAAAAGTAGATGCCAGGCCGGGCATGGTGGCTCATGCCTGTAATCCCAGCACTTTGAGAGGCTGAAATGGGTGAATCATTTGAGGTCAGGGGTTTGAGACCAGCCTGGCCACCATGGTGAAACTCTGTCTCTACTAAAAATTAGAAAAAGAAAAATAACCAGGCATGGTGGCGAGTGCCTGTAATCCCAGTTATTGGGGGTCTGAGGCAGGAGAATCGGGTTCTATTGGGGGGCTGAGGCAGGAGAACTGCTTGAACCCAGGAGGTGAAGGTTGCAGTAAGCCAAGATCGCACCACTGCACCCTAGCCTGGGCAACTGAGTGAGACTCCATCTCANAAAAAAAAAAAAAAAAAAAGGAAATCCAGTAAAATGCTCATAAAAATGTAATTGCAGTGAGACAAAAGGTGCACTTTCCTAAACTGGCTGTAAAATGTGTAACTGAATGCTTTACCTAGATTATCAGTTCTAAACCTGTTGAATGTAGAGAAGTGTTCACCGCAAAAGATAACTTTGATTTCTGAGGAATTAATCGGAAGCCATGTTTGATTAGCAGAGGTGCTTGCTCATCCAGGCCATTCTTAGCTTATTAATAATAGATTATTTGCTTTTGAACAGTTTTTTCCATGTGTTCTTTGTTTTGGTTAGGAAGGTGTTCATCTCTTGCAAAAGTGGTATAAAGTCAGTGAAAAAAAATTTAAAGAAAGGGATGTGGGTCTGGGTGCAGTGTCTCACGCCAGTAATTCTAGTACTTTGAAAGACTGAGCAGGTGGATCACTTGAGACCAGGAGTTTGAGATCAGCCTGGCCAACATGGTAAAACCCCATCTCTACTAAAAATACAAAAAATTAGCTGGGCATGGTAGTGGGCGCCTGTAATCCCAGCCACACAGGAGGCTGAAGCAGGCGAATCGCTTGAACCCGGGAGGCAAAAGCTGCAGTGAGCTGAGATCATGCCACTGCACTTCAGCCTGGACAACAGAGTGAGACTCTCTTTAAAAAAAAAAAAAAAGAAGAAGAAGAAAAGAAACAGATGTGGAGCACAATCCTGTCTTACTTTGCTGGGAAGTATCTTACCTGATAAGAGAAGGTTTCCCCTGCTCTGACTCCCATAGCGGGTACAACTTCTGTCCTAAGGTTATTAACAGGTCCCTGTGGTGAGCTAGCTCAGCAGCACAGCCCACAGCTGAATTCCACTCCCCAAGTAAAGTGGGGTAGTGGGGGGAAATGTAGGGAGAGCTGCATCTGATCCTGCGGCTGAGGTTCTCCTTCAGGTGATAAAGCAGCCATGAGCAGGAGCTGGGGAGTGGCCTGAAGCCAACGTGCTCTTCCCAGACGGGCCAGGGCAGCTTGTCAGAAAGGAGTTAGTTTTACACTGTAGTGGAAAGTTCTGTAGACTAATAGAACCATAAGTTTAGGGAAGCAATGCTTATCAATTTTAGAAAACAGAATAGTTTGTGCTCAAGAACTGAACAGCTGTTAGGAGCACTAACAGTTCAAGTCCATCATGCTGTGAGAACTACAGTAGCTTCTTCAGTGTTTACCGTCGAGTTTCTCTTAGTTTGTGCCTCATGATGCTTTGAGCTTTAAATGAATCACAGTAAAAAGATTTGACTACCAGCCAAAAAAGATGAATTCATCTCATTTGAAGCTCAGGGCAAAAGAAAAGTAAAATATTACCTTGGAGAACTTCTTCCCCTATTTTACCAGTATTTTCCTGTTTAAAATCTACCTAATGAAGGCAAATGTATCCATCTACTACTCATGAGAGCCTGCCTGAGTTTAAGACCTGCCCGGGCACAGTTGAATACTGTGTTGGACACTGAAGACTTAGAAGTAAATATAAGGAAAAGACAAGACGGATTTAGTGTCTAAAGTAGAAGATTGGGAGGAAATCAATTAAGCAGTTACCTGATTTAAAATGTTATCCTGCAGTGTTCATGGAATTGTTTAAAAGCTGTATCTTAGACACAAACATGTTTGTCTCTTAGTGTGTGGGTTAAGTATTTGATTAGATGAGTATGTCCTAATTGAGTAATCTAGGAGGAAAGGTCCTAAACCTCTAAAAGTAATAGCATGTACTACTTTGTTAAAATGTAAGATCTGTACTTAAAACTTTCCAGCTCTTAAAAACAAGGAAATTCCAAACATTCTGCAGTAACAGATAGTGTTAGTGGGTAGTTGGTGGATGATGTCCAATGTCAGAATGGTGAACAGCTTCGTTCATATAAACTGAAAGTGTACAATCTGGGATCAAGTGTTCTCGCTGCCCTCAGGGATCGGTGCACAACCTGTGTGCTCCCATGTAGCCTGACTTGGATTTCAAAGTTTATATGAGGCACAGCTGAGAGTCTGGAAAAGGCACAACATCTTCTCCTTCCTGTCCAGATGAGCCGAGTCAGCAGGAAGGGTCTTAGCATCTGTTCCTGGGGCCCTATGAGAGGGTTCTTCATTCCTTTATAATGATTAATCCCTTCATTGGGAATGGGTTTGATTTCTCATTGTCCAAACTTTAGAGGCTTTAATACTAATTGTATTAACCTTTCTAGACCTTTCTGATAGAATGTTGATAAAAGCAACCACTTGGCCGGGCGCAGTGGCTCATGCCGGTAATCCCAGCACTTTGGGAGGCCGCGGCGGGTGATCACAAGGTCAGGAGTTCGAGACCAGCCTGGCCAAGTTGGTGAAACCCCATCTCTACTAAAAAAATGAATAAATAAAATGAGCCGGGTGTGGTGCAACGTGCTTTCAGTCCCAGCTACTCGGGAGGCTGAGGCAGAAGAATCACCTGAACCCAGGAGGTGGAGGCTACAGTTAACCAAGATGATGTTCCTGCACTCCAGGCTGGGTGACAGAGTGAGACTCCATCTCAGAAAAAACAAAAACAAAACAAAAAACCACTCTTTGTTATGAAAGCAAAAGTAGGGATATTAAAAAGTTAATTCAAGATAATTGGCAAACCCAGCTGCCATCATGAAACTGTTGAATAGTAATGGTAGTAATGACAGAAAAGGTGAAAGCTCTTTCTTGAAGGACAGCACAAGAATCACCGCTCTAATGCTATCTTTGTGATGTTACTGTTGAATATATGTGAGATGCTGATATCTTCTGACTGACTTCTTGGTCACTGTCACAATCTTATGACAGCTGTAATGTGTAATGGTCTTTTCTGGTCATTACATTCCATTTAAATTTTGTAGTATATGAGAGAGATCTGTGGAAAGAGGAATATAATTGGACATCTGTATGTATGATGGTACATGAAAAACTGAGAATTGTAATGTAGCTCAAGATTGATGGTTGGCCAGGTGTGGTGGCTCATGCCTGTAATCCCAAGCACTTTGGGAGGCCAAGGTGGGCAGATCACTCGAGGCCAGGAGTTCGAGACCAGCCTGGCCAATATGGAGAAACTCTATTTCTACTAAAAAAAAAAAAAATACAAAAAGTAGCCAGTCATGGTGGCACATGCCTGAAATCCCAGCTACTCTGGAGTCTGAGACAGGAGAATCACCTGAACCTGGGAGGCTCCTCAGGGCACTGTCTGTTTTGCTTCTCACTGTATTTCTGGCCACTTCAGTGTTCATGTTCAGTGTGTATTGAATGACTATGGACAGAATGAATACAAAGGAAAAAAAGGAACTTGGAGGTAGAAAAATAGTTGTGGGAGACCAGCCCATGTGAGTGACCAGGCTGATTATATGACAAGGTTGACTCCACATAATTGAGTTTAAAAAAAGACTAGAAAGGACCACTGGAAGTTGTTGAAGAGGAACTCTCTGGAGATAGTAGAGTTGTTAGTCTTTACTCTTTGTTCTTAAAATATTCAGCCACATTTTAGGCAAGATAGTGATCTGCCTTCAGTTGCGTATAGATGATATTATCATTTTTAATGTAGACCAAAGTCAATATTTTTCATATATTGTTCTACTCAGAGTAAATAACAAACATTTTGTCATGGTTCTTAATGTCCTAGCATCCGTCAGTTTTCATGTGAGGACTTAGTTTACAGGTTATGTACAGCACATGTTGAGCGTGGTCAGTGGGTACTTATACCTAAAGTACGTACTTCCCTTCTTTTGCTGATGCTGTCATGAGCAGTTCCACCCTGAGTGTTTACGTCTGCGCTTTAAAATCTTCTCCCACATGCTTACTCATTCCTATTTTCTTTTTTTTTTTTTTTATCCTTTGTGACTCCTCAAACTCATGAACATCTTTCTATTTCTGGCCTAATCCTAACACTTTGGGAGGCTGAGCTGAGCATGGTGGTGTGTACTTATAGTCTCAGCTACTCAGGAGGCTGAGGCAGGAGGATCACTTGAGCTCAGGAGCTGGAGGTTGCAGTGAGCCAAGATTGTGCCACTGCATTCCAGCCTGGGCTATAGAGCAAGACTCTGTCTAAAAAAAAACAAGTGTCTCATGACTTTGTCTCCTCTGCATGAGACCATCTCCAGCTGGTGCCTTTGCTTGCATTCTCATGTGCAGGGCCAGCAGACACTGATGGAGCAGCTGTTCTCTGAGGCCGTAAGTGCTGGGGCACAGATCTTTTCCTCATCCTATTGCCTAGTGAGGGGGAGAAATGACTAACAAGGCAACTACAGGAGAGAAGTGTTTGGAGAGAGGTTTCTGTAGGGCTCCATCCTATGCACTGAGCCCAGGCATAGACTTCAGAGATGCTTCTTGAAAAATGAAGAGAAGTTGGCAAGGTATGAGGGAAGAGGTCAGATTCCTCTGACCTTTGCATTGTGAGTTTGATACCCCCTCCCCAACTGAATCCTCACGGGCAGCAGCTGTGTTTTTAAGAAGCTTTTCTACTCCTTTTCTTACTCAATCCTGACCCTATAAAATTTTCACTTGCTGGCTGCCCCCTCCCCAAGGAAAGGTCCCTCGGCTCCTCCACGGTGGGTGGTTCCCGGAGTCAGGGGGCAGGTCTAAGCTTCCCTATTCTTGTTGACTCAGCTGTAGAGACCCTACTCTTTCTCATTCAGGGAGTCATAGCTACTTGGTTGTGTGTGTGTGTGTGTGTAAGTGATTTTACTCTTGGGGTTGTCTTCTTTTTTAAAATTTTCTTTTATTCTTATATCTTGGGATAGTTAATTATTTTAAAGTAAGCCTTGTTTTATCTGTTAAAAATCTTTATAGCTGGCTGGGCACAGTGGCTCACGCCTGTAATCCCAGCACTTTGGGAAGCTGAGGTGGGCGGATCACAAGGTCAGAAGACTGAGACCATCCTGGCTAACACCCTGAAACTGTCTCTACTAAAAATACAAAAAATTAGCTAGGCATGGTGGCACATGCCTGTAGTCCCAGCTACTCAGGAGGCTGAGGCAAAGGAACCACTTGGACCCAGGAGGCAGAGGCTACAGTGAGCCGAGATCATGCCACTGCGCTCCAGCCTGGGCAACAAGAGTGAGACTCTGTCTCGAAAAAAAAAAACACACACACATACACACAAAAAACCCAACTTTATAGCCTGTGTCATCCAGCTTATATCAACTTTTTATTTCCTGCCGTTCAACAAAGTTAGTAGAAAATGGCAGCCCAAGAGGTCAGATATACAGTCTGTTCACACCCCAAACAGAGCAGGCTAAATGCCTTTTCTGGTTCTAATAAGTCCTGAAAAGATACTCCCTGTAGCACCAATCATTTCCCTTTGCTGCCCCTTTGGGGTGACTGCCATCCCAAAAGTAGTCAGTGTAGAGGAATAGATGGCCCATTTAGGATAGGTGGTTGCACAGGTTCTCTGAGGAAGGTGACTAAGAAGCTGAATGCCAAAGACAAGACAAAGAAATTGATGAACAGTATCATTGTCTGAGCTCTGTGATAGGGATTCTGTGAAGATAGTATGTGCTCTTTTTTTCTGGGGAGAGGATCCGTTTATATTTGATTGTTCATGGAAATCTGTGGCCCAGAGTAAAATCATCAGTCTCAGCTGTATGACCTTTGAGATTCATTATGTTCGTGATCCGAAAACCTTGGTCACCTCTGTGTTATGTGCCATTGGATTCTAGCTATTTCAGTCAAGTGGCGCCTGTGCAGCCTTAGATGTGAGTGTGAGAGAGGATAGGATGGAGTTCGAATTTTACTAGTGAAAGCTCTCAAATTTTGATACCCACCTTGAAACTTGGAAAATTACCAAGTACAACTTTATGTTAAAAAAAAAAATGTCGGTGCATCTTTATCAAGTTAGCAAACTATTTCTGTGATTGTCTATTTCCAGAGTAATTTGATTGAACTGGTTCTCAGATTTCCATAGCTAGGGTTGTAGGAGTATTCTCTACAAGGGAAGATTAGACCGAGTGCTTGACATGTGACCTGACCCAAAGAGGTTACTTAATAAAGTGTGGAATGAGTGAAGAGAAGTTGCAGTTATAGTTTTCTTCACCAAAGTCAGGAACCCAATAGAAGCAGTCATAACAATGAAAGTAGTAACTTTTGATGAGAGCTCACTTGTTTTTTAAGGGCTTTATACATATCAACACATTGAGAGCAGATGGGTCAGTCCCCCTGCAGCACCCAGTATGGGCTCAGTGCTCTTTGAAGCTGCTGTGAATTTGTTGGTAAGGCCTAACAAGATGGGTCATCTCACCTAGGGTAGGCTCAGCTGTTCCAGGCCTGGTCCTGCTCCTGGGGTCCTGGTGAACCTCATAGTCCTGTGGACAGCGCCTCCTTGAAGGTAAATCCATCCTCCAGAGCAGAATATGGTGGGCGAGGCTCAGTGACACTGGCCTGTTATCCTCCTCATGCAGTAAGTAGCTCATGCTGTTAAGTTTCCTGAGGCTCAGTTGCTATAGATGGGTGTATTTGGCGGAGATGATTCATAGTTTTGGACATAGAAAAGCCACAGTAAAAACCAGGTGCTGATACCAGACACAATTGTGATCCTGGATTAGAAAAGATTTGTTATAAAAGATTTCTTTGGGACAATTGTTAATATTTGAACATGAATTGCATCTTGGATTATAGTATTGTATCAGTGTCACATTTCCTGAATGTGTTCACCACACTGTGGCATTCCAAGGGAATAGCCTTGTTCTTAGAAACATATCCAGACCTATTTAGAATTAAATGGCCATGATGTCTGTGGTTTATTCTCTATGGTTCGGCAAAATAATAATATTAGTAGCCACAATGACCACCACAAATTGTCTGTCTATCTATCTATCTATCTATCTATCTATCTAATCTAATCTAATCTATCTAATCTGCTAACCATTCATGAATCTAGGTCAAGAATATCAAAGTTTTTGAATGTTTTCTATAAGTCTGAAAGAATTAAAAAAAAAAAAAACGTCGAAGCAGAGTTCCTATCTTATGTAGCCACAAAACTTAGGTGCAGGGAGGAAGAACACGAATGCAGTGAAAGCACCGAGGGCCAAGGGCAGCTGTTCAGAGCTGCTGTTCTCTGATGTTTGCTTTGGTGTCCCAGAAGCATGTGGCCCCAGCATTAGCCTGGCATGGTGGCACACACCTGTAGTCTCACCTACTCCAGAGGCTAAAGCAGGAAGACTGCTTGAGCCCATGAGTTGAAGGCCATAGTGAAGTATGATCCTGCAACAGCACTCCAGTCTGGGCAACATAGTGAGACCCTGTCTCTTAAAAAGAAAAGGAAAAAAGGCCAATATTGAACCTTTTGTTTTTATAGTGATTCTATGCTGAGATCTCTAACCACACAGCAACCTACAAAGATGTGATAAGGAGCCAACCCAGGAGGCCAGGCAGCATAGGAGGAACAAGGTGACGCTACCCCTGGATAGCGGCCAGATCTCACTCACCAACCTGAAAAGAGAAGCCTGTATAACTAGACCCCCATGCATCAGATTCACCCCTTCCCTGTGCTACATGTGAAGAAGCTGGACATGATGTGGCAAGAATGGCCCATGCTGCTCTGTAGCAGCAAACTCCCAACCTACATGCCATGTCTTCAGTGCATGGTTTGTCTCTCCCCTGATTTCCTTTTCCATCTGCCAGATGCAGTCATGGCCTGGACTCCACCCACACATAATTTTATTCTTCCCAAGGTATAAAACCAATGTCTGGCCAAGTAGGCAGACTTCTCACAAAAGCCATTTTCTCTACAGAGAGGTTGGTTTTGAAAATCAGCCAGGTCTCTCATCCCTAAGAAACAGATAAACCGTGGTGCATTTTAGCCCTAATGAATTCACTTCTTGCACTCTGCGGATTGTAAATCAGTGCTTAGTGACAAATGAGTACCTCAGTCTTCATAGACTGTTCCTCCAGACGGGCTCTTTGGTTCCTTCTCTTTTCCATTTTCACTGCTGCCCTTTTACCTCTTCTCTGAATCATTGCAATGGCCTTTAGCTGGTTACCTGCCTACTTCTGGGCCTTTCTTTCCTCAAGCCATTGTAGATCCTCGTTTGGGTGTTGTCACAGCTGTGATGTAAATTTAGGAATCATAGGTCTAGCTTTCCTGCTCATCTGTTCAGAAATCTTAGATGGTTCCTTGAGATGTACATTACAGCCTGCTTCTCCGTGTACAAGTTTTCCCTAATGCAGCTTTTCCAAATGCATTTTTTGTTGTTCTGCCATTCATTCTTTGGCCCAATTAATGAACTGACTCAACGTTCCTGGTATTTCCACCCTCATTGTGCCTGGAATGTCTTGACTCTTCATTTGAGACATCTCAAATTCTACTTCCCGATGAAGCCTCTATTGATTCTTTCCAGCTGGATGGGCTTCCTCTAGTGTTTGAACCATTGGAATATGTGTGTGTGTTTGTGTGTGTCTGTGTGTGTCTATGTGTGTGTGCATGTGTGTGTGTTTAACTAGTACTTTGCATATAGCATTTGCATATTCTGCTTAATGCGAGAGTTATACATAGGTTTATTCTATCTTCCTACTTTGGAGATTGCTAGCTGCTTAAGAGCAGAAACAATGGATATGACACAGTGCCATACATAGGATAGATACCCAGTAATAGAATTTGCTATAATTTGGAATGACATTGTAGAAAAATTCATATATTCCATATAGGTTTGACAGTGTTTATTATCTTTAAACCTGCTACCAATAAGAAACCCAGAGTTAATGCCACAGATACCGTTACTATTTTAATATATTATTTAAAGAGGTTTTAAAATTTATTTTCCAGAAAACATTTAAGAAAAGAAAGTAATGCTTTAAATTTCTTAAAACATTTAAGAAAAGAAAAGAAAACTAGAAAAATAGGGTGGCTTTCAAGTATTGTACTTTGTTGTTTTTAACACTTCAAGATTCAATAGGAAAATGTTAAAATGTAGACCAATTTTTTCATTTTTAAAACCTACTTATTTTTCAGTAACACAGTGAAAGAAGACTTGCAAACCCTCATGGCTGCCATTGTCCTGGTGATCAGAGCAGAGATCTGGAGCCTGGGAGAGGCCCAGCAGCCTCGGGTGGTAGCAGCAGGGGGCCTACTCAGAGTTTAGAGGATGAGAAAATCTTACTTATTCTGTCATAGGACTTGCAAATGTTCCATCTAGTAACAATGAAAGGGAAGTGGTATGGGGTTATGGGTGACTCTTGTAATGTTCTCCATTGATGAAACTGAGCCACCCCAGTGAATATTTGGAGTTGTAACCAACTCTATTTTAGTGATGGTATTTTCATAAAGTTACTTTTTGGAATCTTATCTTGCTATCTTGTATGTGTATTGCATAGATCAAGGATCTGATGGAAATAACATGGCAACAATATTGCCACCAAGCACATGCATTTTCAGCCACAGCACCCTTCTCTTGCATAGTGCACATGTCCAGGAATTGAGCTCCTTTTACTAAATGAATATTTTGTTCACCTGTATCCCGATCAGTTGGGACTGTGGGCACATTGGGAAATTCACCACAGTCTTTCATTCCTTGTCCTCTGAGATGGTACAAGTATAATCTGAAAGGATGTAAGTAAAACAGGTATATGAAAGCTGCTTTACCCACCCGCCCCAAGAAAAGATGTAGTTAACATAGTATACAATTCTTCATTTAAAAATATATAGTTAAGTGTTTTTCATGTACTCACAGAGTTGTACAGCCACACTACAGTAAATTTGAGAATATTTTGGTTACCCTGAATAGAAACCCTGTACCCATTCACTGTTACTTTTCATTCTAGCTTATCTATTTTTTTTTATTTTTGTCATATTTCATTTTGGTATCATATCTAAGGAGCCATGGCCTGGTCCAAGGTTGCAAATATTTGCTCTAATTTTTTCTTTGAAAAATTTTATAGTTTTAGCTCTTACTTTAGGATCTGCAATCTATTTTAAGTTAATTTTTGTGTATGGTGTAAAAAGGGGTTCAAATTCATTCTTTTGCCTGTGAATATCCAGTTCTAGCACCATTTTTGAAAATATTTTTTCTTACTGAATTTTCTTAACACCCTTATTGAAAATCAATTCACTGTAAGTTCAAGGATCAATTCTTTCCCATTGATTTATATTTCTCTCATTATGCCACTATTAATTTTAGGTCTGTGTACCATCCTGTCTTGATTAACATAGCTTTATAGTACGTTTTGAAATTAAAAAGTATGAGTCTTCGTTTTCCATATTCTTGTTGTTGTAGGTCCCTTGAATTTTCATATGAATTTTAAAATCAGCTTGTCAATTTCTGCAAAAAGGCCGGATGAGTTTTTGATAGGGTTTTGTTGAATCTTGAGATCAATGTAGAGCACATTGCTATCTTGACAATATTGTCTTCTAATCCATGAATATGGAATGTCATTCTACTTAAGTATTCTTTAATTTCTGTCAATGATGATTTATAGTTTTCAGAACACAAGTTTTATACTTTATTTTTTGATACTATCATAAATGAAATGTTTGTTTTAAATTTCATTTTCATAGAAATATAATTTAAATTTTTTAAGTAAATACATTTGATTTTTGTATATTGATCTTATATCCTATAAACTTGTTAAACTCATTTATTACTGATAATAGTTTTTTTAAGATTCTTTTTTATATACAAGATTATGTCATCTGCTAATAGAGAGTTTTACTTCTTGCTTTTCAATCAGGATGACTTCATTTCTTCCCCCCCTCACCTCATTTCCCTGACTTGAACCTCTAGTACAACGTTAAATAGAAGTGTCGAGAGCAGACATCTTTGTCCTTTTCTGGATCTTAGGGGGAAACTGTTCAGGGAAAGCATTCACCATTAAGTCTGATGTTAGTTGCAGGGCTTTTGTGGATGCTGTTTGTCAGATTGAGGAGGTTGTCTTGTATTTCTAAGTTCTTGAGTGTTTCTATCATGAAAATGTGTTAGATTTTGTCAAATGCCTTTTCTGTATTTAGATGATTATGTGACTTGTTCATTATTCTATTGAGATGATTCTATTACATTAATTGAGTTTCAAGTGGTAAAGCAACCTAACAGTCGTGGTATAAATCTCATTTAGTTGTGTTGTATAACCCCTTTTATGTGTTTCTAGATTTGATTTGCTCACATTTTGTCAGAGTGTTTGCATATATATTCATAAGAGATATTGGTCTGTAATTTCCTTGTGATGTCTTTTATTTTGGCATAAGAGTAATACTGACCTCATAGAATGAGTTCCCTCCTCCCTTATTTGTTTTAAAAGAGTTTGTAAAAGATTGTTCTGAATTTCTCTTTAAACATTTGGTAGAATTCACCACTGAAGCTATCTGGCCCTAAGTTTTGTTTGTTTGTTGTCAGAAGTTTTAAGTTACTGACTGAATTTCTTTATTAGTTATAGATTTATTCAGATTTTTTTATTTCTACCTATCAGTTTTGGGATTTTGTGCCTTTCTAGAAGTTTACCCATTTTATGTCCATTTTCTAACTTGTTGGTGTACAGTTGCTCAGGTTACTTTCTTTTAGTGTGCTACAGAATCTCTTGGCTTTCTGTAAGCTTGGTAGTGCTTCCCCTCTTTTAATTCTGACTTTCACAGTTTGAGCCATCTCTCATTTTTTTTGGTCAGTCTAGCTAATAGTTTGTTAATTTTGTTGATCTTTTCAAGCAACCATCTTTTGGCTTCGTTTGTTTCCTTTATTGTTTTACTATTCTCTACTTCATGTATTTCTGCCTGCTCTTTGTGATTTTCTTCCTCTGCTTGCTTCGGGCTTTATGTTTCTTCTTATTTTTCTGGTTTCTGAAGATGAAAGTTGAGATCGATTTGAAGTCTGTCTTTTTTAATATAAGCATATATAACTATAAATATCCTTCTGAGCATTGCTTTAGCTTGATGTCATAAGTTGTGCTTTGCTGTGTTTTCCTTTTCATTCATCTCAAAGTATTTTCCATTGTCTCTATGACTTCTTCACTGGCCCATTGGTTATTTAGGAGTGTGTTGTTTAAGTTCCACATCTTTGTCAATTTTCCACATTTCATAGTGCTGTTGACTTCAAATTTCATTTCACTGTGGTCAAAGAAGATACCTTGTATGACTTCAGTCATTTTGTATTTACTGAGCATACGGTCTGTTCAGGAGACAGTCTCTGTGCACTTAGAAAAAATAAGCTTTTTACAGCTTTTCATTTAGCATAACCACAGCTTTTAATTTTGCTTGATTTTTTGGTAAGGCTTGGTGGAAGTTTTAGTTCTACAAGGATAAGGGTTTAGTTTAAATTGACATTGCATGTTAATATAGTGTTTTATAGGGCTTGGAGTAACTGTCTATATAGTCTATATGGTCATTAGACAGCTATTGTCAGGCATCACTCTAAAGACGGGCTAGCAAGGAAACTATGTAAGGCACAAGGCACAGTCTTCATGTGGAGAACCTGTTCATTATGTTAGTTTAACAAAGGGAATTGTGGTAGTTACATACAGTGCTTTGATGCTGAAAGAAGGCATGCATTTGCACAGCAGAGTGATTTAGAGGTACCCAAAGAGGAGCGAATAAGCAAGGTGAGTACTGCTTTCTTTTCTGAATTGACTATGGCATCAATACAAAGAGAATGTCAAGAATTAACCATAACTTTCAGTGTTGAAACAAAAAGACCAGTGTGTGTTTCTGTTAAGACTGGAGGACAGATGATACCTCCCTATCTATCTCTCTCTCTCTCTCTCTCTCTCTCTCTCTCTCTCTCCCTCTCTCCCTGTCTGTCTGTCTATCTGTCTGTCTCTCTCTTGTTTTGGCAGTGATAAGCAAAGGGAAGCACATTGTTGGCCAATTGATCTAAAAGTTCCTTTGCATCATCATTCTGGTAATCAGCAACAAGGACACTCATTGGCATATGTTCCATCTTGAATAACTGGGATCAGCAGTTTCTTTATCAAAGCAACTCAGGTTAAATATGCTCTGTTCTATGATCTAACACACTGTAATATTCAAATCACCATTTTTAAAAGCAGCCCAGAACATTACTGAAAAATAGCTTTTTTGTTTCAAAATAAAGCAGTAATGCAAAACCACGCTTAAGTTATGGGTTTCAATGAATACTTTCATTGTTTATAACCTTCCCAGATAGGCTGTAGGAAGATTGTCTATATTCTGACTATAAAAATAGGACCAAGATTTTTTGACTGTTACTGCTGCTGTATATCCTAGATATTCTGTGCTATTTTCTGGGCTTTTCCTTTGCTGCCAAAGGGAGCACATATACCAGGTCAAGACTTGTACATTTGCTACACCGACTTAGACCTAACATGTTTGTATTTATGTTCAGCCAATCCATAATGTGTGATGTACTCCATAGTCTCTGCAATGAGAGAAAGGCATAATGTTAAGAATATCTTTTATATCTATATTGAATAATTGCTGTGCCCTTATCTCACTGGTTCATTTGGATCCCAAATTCAGTGTTTCTTCATTTAGCTTTTTGATGATGTATTGAATAAACAGTGTCACAATATGTACCTATTTTGTTTATTTAAGAAAATGTTTGTAATCACTATCACTAGGTTTTTCATTACCATCTAGAAGCAAAGTCCTCTATAGTCCTTCAGTTAACTTTCAGTATCAGAAATTCTAGCTGTTTAGCAAAAGAAACCTAAAAAACCATTTATGTGGATCAGTGAGCATTTACTGCTCTCTGACTAGAAGGAGCTCAACAATGCCTATTGACTGTTGGAGGATCACTTTGGTAAAACTAAGCACAGAAAATATGAAGAGTACCTAACTAATTGCTTGATGTATGATTATTGGCTGCACTGCACTGGCATATAACAAAGGACAGAAGTTCATGCAAAGTCTATGACTGTCAGACTTTTAGAATACAGACTGATATTATCCAAATGACAGGATGTATGTTTGCACTAGTATTGGCTCAAAAAGTCTCTTAGAGCTTTGGGGTTGCCTCTAAAATCTAGTTTCACCCTAGGCTCTCTCTCTCTCCCATCAAGCAGACTTGAATCCCTGAAATGGCTCTGGAACTACTTTGGCTTCATTAAAACATTCGAACTAGTTGTGGACAATTGAGCACCATGACTTTCAGAAATAGACACAATCAGCCGATCATGCCTGTAATCCCAGCATTTTGGGAGGCCAAGGTGGGCGGATCATGAGGTCAAGAGACCAAGACCATCCTGGTCAACTTGGTGAAACCCAGTCTCTACTAAAAAATACAAAAATTAGCTGGGCATGGTGATGCGTGCCTGTAGTCACAGCTACTTGGGAGGCTGAGGCAGGAGAGTCACTTGAGCCCTGGAGGCAGAGGTTGCAGTGAGCCGAGATCACGCCACTGCACTCCAGCCTGGTGACAGAGCAAGACTCCATCTCAAAAAAAAAAGAAAACAAAAAAAGAAATAGACACTGTCAAATGAAACAGCAGCATTTCAAATGCACTGATCTGTGGTCATCTAGTGACAAAACTAGCAGTGCCGCCCAGAATATTAGTGTTCATTCTCTCTGAATCTTTAACTTTTGTGAATTTTCTTTCACTAACTTCTCAATCATATGTATACTTAGCCTATATCTTGTGCATGATTTCAGTATATGTAATTCTATTATTTTTGAGTATTGCCCTCCTGGCACATTGAATATATCTTCTGACTCATCATTTTCTCAATCTTAAACTATAAAATGGAAAATTACCCCTTCTGTAGATGTTTCTATACTTTCTCTAATCATTTCTGCATATATAGTACCTCCTTTGTTTCTTGTAGTAATGCTACAAAAGTTGAGAGCTCAGTTGCAGAGGACAGAATCCAGGCCAGGCTTTCTAAGCTGAGCATGTTTGACTGCTGCCCACTCACCTGGAAGTAACATAGGGAAGAGGGAAGCTGCCAGGCAGTTCAGTGCAAATGCTGCTATTGCAGCTGCATGTTTGCCTGTTCTGTGTCAACATAAACCTCCCTTACATTTCCAAACAACAGCAGCAACAGGTTATTTACACCTATCATGCAGTTCTCCCTTATAGAAATAATGAGGGTCTGGCCGGGCGTGGTGGCTCACGCCTGTAATCCCAGCACTTTGGGAGGCCAAGGCAGGTGGATCACAAGGTCAAGAGATCGAGACCATCCTGGTCAACATGGTGAAACCCCATCTCTACTAAAAATACAAAAAATAATTTAGCTTGGCATGGTGGCGTGTGCCTGTAATCCCAGCTACTCAGGAGGCTGAGGCAGGAGAATTGCCTGAACCCAGGAGGCGGAGGTTGCCGTGAGCCGAGATCGCGCCATTGCACTCCAGCCTGGGTAACAAAAGCGAAACTCCATCTCAAAAAAAAAAAAAAAAAAAAAAAAAAGTGTCACCTAGTGGGTTGGAGGATATATGTAGTGTTACTGGCAGAGAGTGAAGACAAAACCAAACCTGAGCAGGTGTATATTCTAGTACAGATAAAATAGTATCCTGTCCTGATAGAAGGGGTCAGTGTAATGAACTGGCTACTTTGTAGCAGGCGGTCCCTCCAGATTGTTTGTTGCTCCTGTCAAGTTGACACTTCACTCATTTGGGAAACAGCTGAGCTCTGTGCACGGAGGCTGCCCATGTTGTACTTTGACTACTGTGGTCACTTTTCTGATGCGCCTGCTAAACAAGCTCTGGGCTACTGTGGAGAGAGTGAGACAAGCATTCCTAGGGTGATTTATCATGTCCACTTGGTTTCTGAGAGTCTCTTATCCAGTAAGCATTCATATGTACACCGTATTCTTTCTTATTCCTAGTTCAAGAAATCCACCCGCATGCTTCTTTCCAGCCACCAGCTACCATCTCCTCAGCCTTCTTCCTCCTCGTCTGTGCTGGTTAGTGTAAGCTCTGATTCTTTGTGAGTAGAGGCTTGCACTGCAAGCTGCCTTTTCGCTTGGGTCAGATGGTCCGTGAGATGTGCGCCTAAAGCGTGTTCCCAGTGGTTTAGCTCAGCGGTTGCTGCTGCCCATGAATCAGTGTGATCCATTGCCATCTCTTCTGGGCAGACTGGACCCAAGACATGCCATGGGAAGCTCTCCTCCTCCATTATGGCCTTCTCTGAAGGGAGCTGCAAAGCTGTAACAGCCGGCAGTTGCTGCCCATGTGGTGTTGCTCTATCTGGATACCAGCTCCTCCGACATCTGGTCATGCAGACTTTCCCTGAGCCCTAGTGTGCGCTGAGGGAAGACTGGCAGATGCAAGAGGAGGCACATCAGGAATATAAGCTTCCTGTTGACGGAGCTGAGCTTCAGATGCTATTCCCACCTAAATATCCTACATATATGACTTTCACCTGAGAACACAGTGTCCTAGACATGTCCTTCTCTGGAGCCTCAATACCCAGTACATGTGGGTCCCATGGGCATGGTTTCACCGTTATCTAATGTGAAATGTCAGCTGTTCATTGTCCACTAGGAGACAGTATGAAGCCAATCTGTTTATCAAAAGGAAGATAGTTACTTGCTGTAGAGAGTATGACATGACCCCAGAACCTTGGGACTTTCCACTATTCTGTTTTGACTTTGAGTATCCCAGTTCATTGGCCACAGGGGCTTGCCTTCTAGCCCATATGGAGAGCTTTTTCTTGGCCCATTCAATACTGGAAGCTTTATAGGTTACTCAGTAAATAGATCAAGGTAGTACTCAAAAGGCTACCTTGGGAGCAGGCTGGACTTTTGGAGTATGTGTCTTCTGCCCTCCTGCAAATACTTGCCTTATCAGGGTATCCTCAGGTATTGTTACTTCTTGCTAACAATCCTATCAGCATGATGTCTTGTGGACTGGTAAGATGACTGAGGTTCCTATAGACTGAGTTATGGCACAGAACCAGAGTTGACATGGTGCTCAGACAAGATGGTGAAAGCAAGTAGCTTTTATTTTTCCTGCCATTGGAATAGGAAAACACACACACCATGTTCGTCATATCAGAAGCTGCACATCAGATACGGAAATGTGTTGATTTGATCTAATGGGCTTGATCAACTGGAGTTTCTCCTTGATAAAGTTTGTTATAATCCACTGTCATTCTCAAAGACCTGTGTGTCATCTGCACAGGCCTACACACAATAAAAGAGATGCGATAGGAGGAGTCCCCACCCTGAACCCTTCAAGTTTCTGACAGTGGCATTAATGTTTGCAGTTCCTCTAAAAGATGCAGTATTGCTTTTGGTTGCATTTGTGGCAGGGAAGAGAAGTTTAGAAGCTTTTCTTTAGCCCTTTGAATTCTAACGATGCTCATTGGTCAAGGTACAGCTGTGGAAACTCTGCCTGTGTGTGAGTGTAGATCCCATCTGTAAGCCTAGGTTCTAGGCAGGTAGTAATACCACTGACTCTATTTGTGTCTGACTCCCGCGCAGCTTCCACCCCACCATCAGGACACAAAGGTGTTGAGTCCTCGGGGACAACGTCCATCAAGTGCTGAGAAGTCCAGTTATTTCTTTGTCTCCTCAGAAGTAACTGCACAACCTTTGGGAATGGGTAGAAGAAAGATTTCTTATATGAGTCCCATATTATGGAAGTGTTCTTTCTTAAAGGACCAACTGCTCCTTCAGTGAGAGGCTGTTGGAGGAGAGAAGAGTGACTGTTGACACTGTCGTGCTGGATCCCTCCAGGTCTCTGTCACATGCCTGCAGATCAGATCGCTGTCTGAGGCTTTCCTACTGTTATGGCCCTACGAACCCTCTCATTAACTGTGCACTTCCAAATACCCGGCCAGCTCACACCAATACTTTGGCCCTCTGGCGTGTTATGTTCGCGGGACCCTCTTGCCTCTGGTTGCTTAGCTCTGCTGCCTCAGCCATTCCTGTTCTTGTAGAAATCAGGAAGCCCTTGAGGCAGCATCTGCAATGCTGGCCTTCCTGTCTGTGGCCTCCTGGGAGTGTAGTTAGGAGGTGAGGAAGCAGGAGACATGATAGATCCCCCTAAGTCTACTATTCTACATCTGCATTTTATCAAGACATTCCTGGCATCTAGGCATTCTAATTTTGATTCCAGGGGGCTGTTATTCTATGCAGAAGGTAGAAGTTTTAAGGTACTTGGTTTTAGGGCCCAGGAGAGTGCCACTTATAAACTGGCATGTTGGAAAGTATGACAAACTCCCAGTTTTATACCTTGGATATCTTTCTCTAGTAACATAACATCTAACAGACAAAAAAGCAGGTCAAATAACTTTTCACCCTACTTTGACATTTATTTTCTTCTTGTTAAGATAACTGTATAGTATTCATAAAACTAGATTCTTACAGATGAGGAAACAGATTCAAAAACCGTAATCAACTTTTCTGGAGGCAGAGCTGGGTCTACATACATACATTTCTTAACTTCTTGTCCTCTTTTGTTACAACACAATACTGTAGTGGCACGTGGATGTGTATATACATATAATATGGTACACTCACACATACATAACACACACACCACACGTCACATACCACTTATGCACATACCACACACATGACACACACATCTGTACACCACACACCCTCTATCCAGAAATTACAGTTTGTATCATGTCAAATGCTGATGCTCCTAAAAGCAGCATATATTATTAAGAAACTCCAATGCAGCAGTTTCTATTGTTTGGATTAGGTAAAGTCTGCAATTTGATTTCAGTTACAGCCATTGCTTGCAATGTGGTTTTTTTCTAAAATTTCTCACCTCAGAAGTTGCCCAAAACCCAACTCGTGAAGGAATTCTCAGTCTCATTATTAATCAAAGAAATTTTAAATTAAAGTATCTTGGCAAAATGTATATGTCAACTCTATGTGTAATTAAGTGTGCACACACAAATGCTGTCAAAGTTACAGTGGGTGCGCTGAAATGTGTAATTGCCTTACTGAATACAGTTCTTTTGGAATTCAATATAGCAATATGTAGCAAATGTCAAAAGAAATTGCATACTAATCTAGATATCCATGCCTGAAAGTCTACTCCAAGGAAATTGTTTAGCATAAAAAATTATGTATATAAAGCATTTTTTTGCAGTAGAACTCTTCTCTCCTTCCCAAAAAGACATTTTACAGTTTTAGAGTTTCATAAAGTATGAAAGATCATAATATATTAAATAGAATGGGGAAATAGTCAGTATAGTATTTGCAGGAAAAAGTGTATAATGTATTTGTACATATAGTTAACAAATATACTTGTTCATAGAGTCTAGGAAGTTACAAATGAAAAACTGTATATAAGAGAATTATGTGTATGTTTAGAATTTTTTGCAATAATTGCAATCTTCAGTTTCTATGTCTATATGTTTCTTTTTAGTGAAAACACACCCCTTTGGATGTATTTTTGGTTATTTTATTTCTTTTCATTAAAGTCCATTAATCACCACAAAAACCCAGGAAATCCAACTAAGAAGAAAGCAAATGTTCAGACAACATCTAAGAACCCAGAGCTGTGGAGGAGATGTTGCATTGGACCGCTGGTGTGCACAAGGCAGCAAGAGGGGCGATCCCCATGGGGCATGGCCACTGGTCACGGGAAACACAGGAGGGAGTCCAGGCAGCTGGCTGGGCAGTTATGTTCACTGGTGCACGATGACAGCATTGAGCAGGGTGGCTTCCTTCAGGGTCTGGCTCTCATCAGCCAGCTCTTTGTTAAGGAAAGTAGTCATGAGGATAAAGCTGGTGGCAGCCATGGCTGGCATCCATGATGGAGAGTCAGATGTCGCTAATCTTGTGGCTATGGTTGAATTTCTGCAGCAGCCTCCCACCGTCTGCAAACCAAATTTGGATGTTTGTGGTAGGCTCTGATTGGACAATTAAGATAGAAGAGCTGGCTTTGGCTTTGTTTTCTGCTGGTTGGTCTGGAGACCTGGTACTCAACCCCTGGGGGACACGGCTGCCCACTTTCTGACCCTCGCCAGTGAAGGCTTTGAAGGCTCCTTTGGACTTCACAGAGTCCTTGTCCCAGTGGTCCTCCATATCCAAGTTCACCTGTCCACCATGAGCTCACCTCCTCACCTCTGCTAGTACCTCCCTCTGTGGATAGACCCCAGAAACTGGGCATTGGATGGGTCTTGGTAGCTTCTGAGTTCCCCATTATCCAGGCTGAATCCACTCTTCCAGAGTTTCTGTACTATGTGAACATCTTGGCTGGAATGCTGCCTCTTTTTTCCTGCCACACAGGCAGACTCTTCCTCTGGCTGCTCCAAGGTTGTAGCCACCTCCTGCAAATGATCTCAGTTTACTGGTCTCTCCAGGGCTGTTGGTCACTCACTCCACACAGCTCCATGCTCTTTGGCACATTTAAGGAGATCATCCACCAGCTCATTGGGACTTATCTTCTGGGAGGGCCAACAATCTGTTGCCCACTTCTCTCTGAGCCCCCAGCATAGAACCCCTGGCCTTCGTCCTCCTCCTCATCTTGGTCATGAATGAGGTCTCTGAAGGATGTCACTTTATTATCACTGGGGGCTGTGCCTCTGGACACTGATCTGGGGGTTGCCTGCGAAATGGTTGTGATGTCTTCCTCCCCTCCATCCTCATAAAAACTCACTAGCACCGTCTGCAAGTCCCAGCCAACCAACTCGAGGAAGAAATGGGCCAGCCCTCCTCGCCCCTGTCGCCACCACAAACTCCCTCAGCACCTCCTGTTGTTCAGCCGCCATCTTCGTCCTATGCTTCTCCCCACTTTCACTGCTTTCTTAGGGTTTCTAAAGCATCCTTGAATGGGACTTTTGTCTCTTTCTCCTGAGACGGAGCTTAGCGACTGGGTTGTTGAGGATGGTTTAATAGAGAGGGATGTGATAGCTGAAACCCAAACTCTTCTGTTGTTCTCACTTTGTCTACACAGTTACCTGTGGTGATTGGTCAGCCGAGGATTATTGTTCATCACTTTTTACTTTTCTCCTCCCCGCAACCAAAAGCTGTTTTGAAGATAAACAGTAAATACAGCTTGAAAGCCAGCTCTGTTCCCACTCTCTTTCTCTCTGTTTTGGGGGAAGATACGGTGCATTTTTAAAGCATAACATGAAGCAGTTTTTAGTATAATATGATTTAGTGCAGGCCTCAGCTGCTATCTCTCCCAGTGGTTTTGCTGGAGGCTGGAGCTTCTCGACAGCCCTGACCATGGAGAGGTGGAATGTGGCGCTGACGTCACGGCCGCTCCTGGGAATGTTTTGCATTCCTCTTCCTGGCAGTGGTCAGGTGGCTTCCAGCAAGAATGAAGGACAACAGTTCCAAAGAAGAAAAAAAGAGAGGAGGAAAAGGACAGTTTATAATCAAAGTATTGTGGGGGAGGCACTTTTATTCTGAGCCAAAATTGAAATTAGAACCAGATGTCTTACATTCCTATGCTGCACGAATGTTAAATAAGCTTATTAATGACTGTAATAACTGAGCTATTTGGCTTTTTACTGAACTTAAGTCTTGAAACTATGTAAGAATTATGGAAAAACGACTTCTTATAGTTGACATTTTAACTATGAAAGCAACTTTCTGAGTGTAAAAGCAAGGACCCTGATTAAATGACCCTCTAGTTAATCTACAGGCTGTTTTAAGGTCTGTTAATATTCTGAAAAGTCACTTCTGAAACTTAAAATCTCTGTAATCTATTAACATAGTTTGTGCTGTTCAAACAGATTTAAACCAATTATTGAGGAGAGAGGTAAACTGTATGTTAGCATCTGCTGCAGAATGTCTTTTCTCAAAATGTTTACATTTCCAATGTTATTTCTATACATTACTGCTCAAACCAGATATGCAAAACAAAACTTAGCACATTCTTAACATAACAAACAGCTTTTGCCCAAGTCTTACAACTCTGCAATAATATGTGGAATAGAAAAATGGACAGTAATTGAGTTAAATTTAAAGTTTGTGTTTTTCTTGTCTTCCAGCCACTGAAGTACCTCTGTTCAAATTCACTATACTGGTTTAGCTAATCACAATCTATATGTCTGTATTTTAAAATATTACACTTTTAAAAAAAAACAACTTGATGTCTTTCAGTAGATTTGCACTAATTTTGATGTAACAGCAGTTACATTAATAACAATTCTCCAGTTTAGGCGAAATCTGTTTGAATACTTCCAGTTATACATTGAAATGGAAAGTTGGCTTCCTCTTGTAGGTCATGTTGCTGGTGAGGAATTTCCAGAAATGTGGAGAAGTGCTGACTCATAGTATACAGTGGACTGATCCAGCAACAGTAGGACTTGAGGGGGTTTTTTGAGCTCTTGGCTGAGGCAAGCAAAATATGTGGCTGTAATGTTTCGTTTTATTTTTAGGTTAAGGGTAAGGGTGGAAGAGAGACTGTTGCTTGGCATGTGATCCATGTTAATAGCTTTAAAATGGTGACAAGTTCTAGCGTTAGATGTGTGTCTAAATGTGTGTTTTCCTACAGTCTATTATTAGAATTTGGAAAACAGGTTGTTTTGCTATAGTTACCCTACTGTTGTGCTCTCTGCCTCTTGCCCACAGGTGAACCACGTGGCTTCTTGGGCTGGGGTGGTGACTCACCATGGGCTCTATAATGTGAAAGTCACATAGTGCTTGCATTCAGGAGAGTGCTGCTGGAAAAGGTCCGTGGCATGGTGCTTTTTCTATCTGTGATCTGAAGTCCCTGAATGTAATAATAACAACGTAAATATTAGCTGACAGGAGTACAGAGAAAAACTAGGATTTGTTAACTTTAATGTGCCTGCTTCTGTCCTATATATTTTACGTTCGTTAAATTGTCTGATTCTGAAGTTACTGATTGAGATTTCTTTTTTGTTCATTTGGTATAGAAATGACTGCTAGATTGGGTTTGGAACAGGGATTTCTAAAACAAAAACTCACCTTCTAAACCCATCCCTGGTCTCATAAAGTTAATATATCCCAAATACACTCATCTATCAATTCTACAAACATGCACTCACTGCTCTGTGTTAGCGCTGATGACATAGAAAAGAGGAAGGTGTGTTCCTTGTTACCTTGTTTGAGGGGAGGGAGGCACTGGGAGACCAGTGCAGGGGGTATGTCTACAGAAATATCTATACTGTTCTTTGCAGTTAATATGGTAGAAATCTAAGGAAACAGTGAGGCATAAAATAGGTGTGTACTCAAATCTGTGCTAATGTCTGTGGGAGTGGTTTTTTGGATGTCATTCTGAGGCTGTCAGAGTTACTGATTGAAAGTAATTTGAATAGGTAATGTTAGGAGAGACATAAAAAATAGAAACTAGAATCTGATGAGGAAGATAAGGGAAATATAAATATGTAGGTGACCAATATTCAGACATCTTAAAAGGAAAAACAAATAAACAATATACTACAAATTATATTTGTATGTGCTTTGAGGCCACCACGCAAAACAGCACACATGGTTTCACTACCACCTCTGACTGCTTTCAAAGGCTGTAAAAGACCATGCTTTTCAAACAGTCTGCCCTTATGTTTCTGAGGTTTATATTTCTCATCATTCCTGAAAAATTTGAATGGCTATTTGTTAATCATAAGGATTCACAAAATCATAGAACATTATTTTAAAACTGTTTCCTGTTTTCTTTAAAGTTCAACAAATGGAAGAGTACCTGTCCTCCTTTTGAACAGAGGTCCCAGGGTAGGGCAGGGAGTGAAAATGGGGTGCTGGGCCACACTGTGCCGTGGAGGCTTAACCTGCACATCTGATCCCCGATAGTCTGCAACTGATTGTAGTGTGCTCTCTGACAGTAGCCCATTACTTAAATTTTCTATCTGCCAATTTCTTCTGCTAAATGATCGCAAACCAGTGAACTATTTTGGTGCCTATGAGGACTTACTTACAGAATTAAGCTCATAGTTCAAAATATGAGGGATTGTTCTCTGCTTTTCATTTCCAGAACTTTTCATCATCCCCCAACATGAACTCTGGTGCCATTAAACGCCAACTCCTCCCACAAGCCCCTGGTAATCTATATACTACTTTCTGCCTGTATGAAGTTGCCTATTCTAGGTAACTCTTAAGTGGAATTATACAATATTTGTTATTTTGTGTCTGGCTTATTTTACTTAGCATAATGTTTTCAAAGTTCATCCACGTTATGTGTCAGAATTTCCTTTTTGACGGCTAAATAATATTCTGTTGTATGTATATGCCACATTTTGTTTATCCATTCATCTGTTCATGGACATTTGCTTTGTCTTCACCTCTGGGCTACTCTGTGAATAATGCTTCTGTGAACATAAGTATACAGTATCTGTTTAGCTTCTGCTCGGAATTTTTTTTTTTTGGCTGTAGATATGGAAGTGGAATTGCTGGATCTAATGGTTTGACTTCTTATTTTATATATGTATATACTTCTGGGGTACATGTGCAGATCTTGCAGGATTTTTACATAGGTAAACACATGCCATGGTGGTTTGCAGCCTCCATCCTCCTGTTACCTACATTAGTTATTTTTCCAAGGTTATCATTCCCCAAACTCCCCCCACGACGTTATCACTCCCCTAGCCCCCTACTCCCCAACAGACCCCACTGTGTGGTGTTCCTGTCCCTGTGTCCATGTGTTCTCATTGTTCAACACCCACTTATGAGTGAGAACATACGGTGTTTGGTTTCTGTTCTTGTGGCAGTTTGCTGAGAATGATGATTTCCACATTTATCCATGTCCTTGCAAAGGACATGAACTCATCCTTTTTTATGGCTGCATAGTATTCCATGGTGTATATGTGCCACATTTTCTTTATCTAGGCTATCCTTGATGGGCATTTGGGTTGCTTCCAAGTCTTTGCTATTGTAAACAGTGCCCCAATGAACATACGTGTACATGTGTCTTTATAATAGAACAATTTATAATCCTTTGGGTATATACCCAGTAATGAGATTGCTGGGTTAAATGGTATTTCTATATCTAGATGCTCGAGGAATCACCACACTGTCTTCCACAATGGTTGCAGTAATTTTCACTTCCACCAACAGTGTAAAAGCGTTCTTATTTCTCCACAACTTCTCCAGCATCTGTTGTCTCCAGGTTTTTTAATGATCGCCATTCTAACTGGCATGAGATGTTATCTCAATGTGGTTTTGATTTGCATTTCTCTAATGACCGGTGATGATGAGCATTTTTTCATATGTTTGTTGGCCACATAAAAGTCTTCTTTTGAAAAGTGCCTGTTCATGTCTTTTGCCCACTTTTTAATGGGGTTGGTTTTTTTCTTGTAAATTTGTTTGAGTTCTTTGTAGATTCTGGATGTTAGCCCTTTGTCAGATGGGTAGATAGCAAAAATATTTTCCCATTATGTTGGTTGCCAGTTCACTGTAATGATAGTTTCTTTTGCTGTGTAGAAGTTCTTATGTTTAATTACATCCCATTTCTCTATTTTGGCTTTTGTTGCCATTGTTTTTCCTGTTTTAGTCATGAAGTCCTTGCCCATGCCTATGAATGGTATTGCCTGTGTCCTGAATAGTATTACCTAGGTTTTCTTCTAGAGTTTTTATGTTATTAGGTCTTATGTTTAACTCTGTAATCCATCTGGAGGTAATTTTTGTATAAGGTGTAAGGAAGGGGTCCAGTTTTAGCTTTCTGCCGATGGTTAGCCAGTTTTTCCAACATCATTTGTTAAATAGGGAATCCTTTCCTCATTGCTTGGTTTTTTCCAGTTTGTCAAAGATCAGATGGTTGTAGATATATGGTGATCCTTCCAAGGACTCTGTTGTGTTCCATTGATCTTATCTTTCTTTTGGTACCAGTACCATGCTGTTTTGATTACTGTAGCCCTATAGTATAGTTTGAAGTCAGGTAGTGTGATTCCTCCAGCTTTATTCTTTTTGCTTAGGATTGTCTTGGCTATGCAGGCTCTTTTTTGATTCCATGTGAAGTTTAAGGTGGTTTTTTCCAGCTCTGTGAAGAAGGTCCATGGTAGCTTTATGGTGATAGCATTGAATCTATAAATTAATTTGGGCAGTAGGGCCATTTTCATGATATTGATTCTTCCTAACCATGAGCCTGGAATGTTTTTCCATCTGTTTGTTTCCTTTCTTAGTTCCTTGAGCAGTGCCTTTGTAGTTCTCCTTGAAGAGGTCTTTCATGTCCTTTGTTAGCTGTATTCCTAGGACTTTTATTCTCTTTGTAGCATTTGTGAATGGGAGTTCACTCATGATTTGGCTCTCTGTTTGTCTGTCACTGGTGTATAGGAATGCTTGTGATTTTTGCACATTGATTTTGTATCCTGAGACTTTGCTGAAGTTGCTTATCATAAGGAGATTTGGGGCTTGGACGATGGGGTTTTCTAAATAGACAATCATGTCATTTACAAATAGAGACAATTTGACTTCCTCTTTTCCTAATTAAATACTCTTTATTTTTTTTTCTTGCCTGATTGGTCTAGCTAGAACTTCCAATACTATGTTAAATAGGAATGGTGAGAGAGGGCACCCTTGTCTAGTGCCAGTTTTCAAAGGGAATGCTTCCAGTTTTTGCCCATTCGGTATGATTTGGCTGTGGGTTTGTCATAGATAACTTTTATTATTTTGAGATACATTCCATCAATACCTAGTTTATTGAGAGTTTTTGGCATAAACGCTGTTGAATTTTGTCAAAGGCCTTCTCTGCATCTATTGAGATAATCATGTGGTTTTTGTCTTTGGTTCTGTTTATGTGATGGATTTCCTTTTTGGATTTGTGTATGTTGAACCAGCATTGCATCCCTGGGATGAAGCCTACTTGATCATGATGGATAAGCTTTTTGATATGCTGTTGTATTCGGTTTGCCAGTATTTTATTGAACATTTTCACATCAATGTTCATCATGGATATTGGCCTGAAATTTTCTTTTTTAGTTGTATCTCTGCCAGGTTTTGGTATGAGGATGATGCTGGTCTTATAAAATGAGTTAGGGAGGTTTCCCTCTTTTTGTGTTGTTAGGAATAGTTTCAGAAGTAATGGTACCAGCTCCTCTTTGTACCTGGTAGAATTCAGCTGTGAACCTGTCTGGACCTGGACTATTTTTGGTTGGTAGGCTATCAATTGCTGCCTCAACTTCTGACCTTGTTATTGCTCTATTCAGGGATTCAACTTCTTCCTGGTCTAGTCTTGGGAGAGCGTAAGTGTCCAGGAATTTATCTATTTCTTCTAGATTTACTGGTTTATGTGCATAGAGGTGTTCATAGTCTCTGTGGAATCAGTGGTGATATCACCTTTATCATTTTTTATTGCATCTATTCGATTCCTCTCTTTTCTTTTTTATTAGTCTGGCTAGCAGTCTATCTATTTTGTTGAACTTTTCAAAAACCAGCTCCTGGATTTATTAATTTGTTGAAGAGTTTTTGTGTCTCTATCTCCCTCAGTTCTGCCCTGATCTTAGTTATTTCTTTTGTTCTGCTAGCTTTTGAATTTGTTTTATCTTGCTCCTCTAGTTCTTTTCTTTTAATTTTGACAATAGAGTGTCTATTCTACATCTTTCCTCACTTCTCATGTGGGCATTTAATGCTGTAAATTTCCCTCTAGACACTGCTTTAAATGTGTCCCAGAGATTCTGGTACATTGTGTCTTCATTCTCATTGGTTTTGAAGAACATCTTTACTTCTGCCTTCATTTCATTATTTATCCAATAGTCATTCAGGAACAGGTTGTTCAGTTTCCATGTAGTTGTGTGGTTTTGCGTGAGTTTCATAGACCTGAGTTCTAATTTGATTGCACTGTGGTCTGAGAGACTGGTTGTTATGATTTCTGTTCTGTTGCATTTGCTGAGGAGTGATTTACTTCCAATTACTTGGTCAGTTTTAGAGTAAGTGCTGTGTGGTGCTGAGACGAATGTATATTCTGTGGATTTGGGATGGAAAGTTCTGTAGATGTCTGTTAGGTCCACCTGGTCCAGATCTGAGTTCAAGTCCTGGATATCCTTGTTTATTTTCTGTCTCGTTGATCTGTCTGATATTGACAGGGGAATGTTTAAGTCTCCCACTGTTGTTGTGTGGGTGTCTAAGTTTCTTTGTAGGTTGTTAAGAACTTGCTTTATGTATCTGGGTGCTCCCATATTGGGTGCATATATATTTAGGATAGTTAGCTCTTCTTGTTGCATTGATCCCTTTACCATTATGTAATGCCCTTCATTGTCTCCTTTTATCTTTGTTGGTTTAAAGTCCATTTTATCAGAGACTATGATTGCAACCCCTTCTGTTGTTGCTCTCCATTTGCTTGGTAAATCTTTCTCCATCCCTTTATTTTGAGTCTGTGTGTGTCTTTGCAGGTGAGGTGGGTCTCCTGAATGCAGCACACCGATGGTTCTTGACTTTTCATCCAATTTGCCAGTCTGTGTCTTTTGATTGGGGCATTTAGCACATTTACATTTAATGTTAATATTGTTATGTGTGAATTTGATCCTGCCATTTGATACTAGCTGGTTGTTTTGCCCATTCGTGAAACAGTTTTTCTTTATGTTGATGACCTTTACCATTTGGTGTGTTTTCGCAGTGGCTGGTATTGGTTGTTCCTTTCTATGTTTATAGCTTCCTTCAGGAGCTCTTGTTAGGCAGGTCTGGTGGTGACAAAATCTCTCAGGAATTGCTTGTTTGTAAAGGATTTTATTTCTCCTTCCCTGATTAAACTTAGTTTGGCTGGATATGGAATTTTGGGTTGAAAGCTCTTTTCTTTAAGACGTTGAATATTGGCCTCCACTCTCCTCTGGCTTGTAGGGCTTCTGCCAAGAGATCCGCTGTGAGTCTGATGGCCTTCCCTCTGTGGGTGGCCCAACCTTTCTCTCTGGCTACCTTAGCATTTTTTCCTTCATTTCAACACTGGTGAATCTGATGATTATGTGCCTTAGGGTTGCCCTTCTTGAGGAATATCTTTGTGGTGTTCTCTGTATTTCCTGTATTTGAATGTTGGCCTGCTTTGCTAGGTGGGGGAAATTCTCCTGGGTAATATCCTGAAGAGTGTTTTCCGACTTGGATCCATTCTCCCGTCCTCTTCAGGTACACCGATCAGGCGTAGATTAGGTCTTTTCACATAATTCCATATTTCTTGGAGGCTTTGTTCATTTCTTTTCACTCTTTTTTCTGTAATCTTGCCTTCTCTTTTTATTTCATTGAGTTGATCTTCAATCTCTGATACCGTTTCTTCTGCTTGATCGATTCAGCTGTTGAAATTTGTGTATGCTTTGCAAAGTTCTCATGCTGTGTTTTTCAGCTCCATCAAGTTATGTTCTTCTTTAAGCTGGTTATTCTAGTTAGCATTTCATCTAGCCTTTTTTCAAGTTCTTAGTTTCTTTGCATTGAGTTAGAAAATGTTCCCTTAGCTCAGAGAAATTTATTACCTATCTTCTGAAGCCTGCTTCTGTCAGTTCGTCAAACTCATTCTCCATCCAGTTTTCTCACCTTGCTGGTGAGAAGCTATCATCCCTTGGAGGAAAAGCATTCTGGTTTTTGGTGTTTTCATCCTTTTTGCACTGGTTTCTTTTCATCTTCATGGATTTACCTACCTTTGGTCTTTGAAGTTGGTGACTTCCGGATAGGTTCTCTGAGTGCACTTCCTTTTTGTTGATGTTGAAGCTCTTTCTTTTGTTTGTTTGTTTTCTTTCTAACAGTCAGGCCCCTCTGCTGCAGGACTGCTGGAGGTCCACTCCAGACCCTGCTTACCTGAGAATCACCTGCAGGGTGCAGAACATCAGTGATTGCTGCCTGTCCCCTCCTGTAGTAGCTTTGTCCCAGAAGGGTACCTGCTAGGTGTCAGCCAGAGCTCTCCTGTATTAGGTGACTCTGGATATATGGGGGTTGGGGAACCGCTTGAGAAGGCAGTCTGTCCCTTGTCAGAGCTCAAGTGCTGTGCTGGGAGCTCTGTTGCTCCCTTCAGAGCTGCTGGCCAAGGACGTTTAAGTCTACTGCAGTGGAACTCTCAACCACCCCTTTTCCCAGGTGCTCTGTTTCAGGAAGGTATGGCTTTATTTATAAGTCCCTGACAGGCTGCTGCTTTTTTCAGAGATGCCCTGCCCAGCAAGGAAGGGGGTCGAGTCACAGTCTGCCTACAGAGGCATTGCTGAGCTGCTGCAGGCTCCCCGAAGCTGCTTTGTAAACTTCTTTGTGCTTTTGTTTACACAGGTAAGGTTAGAGCTGCCTCGGTAATGTCAGGCACCCCTCCCCCCATAGAGCTCTACTGTCCAGGATGGAGCTCAAACTGCTGTGCTGGCTGCAAAAATCCCAAGCCAGTGGGATTCAGTTTGCTGGTCTCCATCAGGGTGGAACCCTGCCTTTAGCCCCCTTCAGCCAGATCACCTGGCTCCCCGCCTTCAGCCGTCTTTCTCTCAGGGGTATGGGTGACTCTGTCTCACAGGCACTCCAGGTGCCAGTCAAAAGGGCTGCTCAGATTTGTGCTCGGAACTTGTGGCACTGCTGAATCGGCTGCCAAGATTTGCCCTGGAAACCCATGGCACCTGTTGGCATGCGGGGATCTTCTGGTCTATGGGTTGCAAAGACTGAGGGAGAAGCATAGCAGCCAAACCGGAACTCCAGAGTGGCCGGAAATGTCTGTGATGGCCTCCGTTGGGTAGGAGGGAGGGCCCTCCAGCTTATTGCACTTCCCAGGTCAGGCGGCACTCCTCCCTGCCTCGGTTTGCCCTCCTTGGGCTATACCCACTGTCCAACCATTCCCATTGAGATGAACCTGGTATCTCAGTTGGAAATGCAGAGATCACTCACCTTCTGCATGGCTCTCGCTGGGAACTGCACTCTAGAGCTGTTCCTATTCGGCCATCTTGGCGGAAGTCCTGGTTTGACTTCCTAAGGGAACCACCATATTGTTTTTCATAGAAGTTGCATCATTTTATATTTCTACCAGCAATGCATGGGAGTTTCAGTTTCTCCACCTTCTCACCAACACTTGTTATTTTCTTTTTTTGATAATTGCAATTCTAATGAGTGTGAAAGTAGTATTTAATTGTGGCTTTGATTTGCATTTCTGTAATGACTTGTCACCCAGGCTGGAGTGCAGTGGCTCGATCTCAGCTCACTGCAATGTCTGCCTCCAAGGTCCAAGTGATTCTCCTGCCTCCCAAGTAGCTGGGATTACAGGCACTTGCCACCATGCCCAGCTAATTTTTTGTGTTTTTTTGTAGAGACAGAGTTTCACCATGTTGACCAGTCTGGTCTTGAACTTCTGACCCTAAGTGATACACCCACCTCAGCCTCCCAAAATGCTGGGATTACAGATGTGAGCCACCATGCCTGGCAGATACACCTTTAAATTCTGAAATACCCCTACTTAAAAAATAATTATTACTATTACCTGCAAAATAAAAGTCTGCTACTAAGATAAAGAGTTCGTCATCAATCCTGTATACTCTTATACCAGCCCACCCCTTGCCCACAGACACTGAGTGTTTGATATGAGGTGTATATCCATGACCACAGGTGTCCCTGGAGCCACTGATCCTTGAGGGCTCAGAAGAGAGCAGGCTTCTCCCTCATTAGCTAGTCTGTCTACACAGTATTCTGTTGATATATCTGTATCAAATTCATTAGGTATCCAAAATGATTATGTTCACTTATCCTGATTGTAGCTTTCTCAGAAAAAAAAAAAACATACTTTTAACCTAAAGCTAGGAAGTTTATGAAATTATTCACAGTAAGGACATCTTGTAATCATGAAACCAATGAAAAATTTGCTAATTTTCATGGTTTCATTGTTCACATTTAACTCTTTATTCCATCTGAAATTTATTTTGGTGTATGATTTAAGGGTAGAGATTAATTTTAATTTTTTTCCAAACAATTTTATCAGCACTACTTTATGAATAATTTTCCCTTACTGATTTTAAATGCTTCTATCGTATATTATATTCCTATACATCATAAGATTTATTTCGTTCCTTTGTATTCTATTTCATTGTTAATAGCTTTTCTTTTTCATTCTAATCTCTTTCGCTAAGCTAGTATTCATTCTATAGAGTTTTTAACTTTAAGGTTGTTAATACTTTTAAAAATATATTTAAAATAATTGTAGGTTATTCACTGAGCATTCACAGATACTCTCCATGTGAAAAAGTGCATTGGTAGCAATTCATATATACATTGGTCTGGCGTGGCAGCCAGGCAGCTTTGTTACTTCCGGTTTCACCTCATGCTAGATGTGCAGGAATCCTGAAAGATCAGGTGTATTCTTATGAACTGCTTATTATGAAATTCAGGAACTTATTAATAGAAATTAAATAGTAGAGCCTACTGCTCCATCTAGTTGGCTGCAATATTCTTGCAATGGTAACTATTTTGCCTTCACCTAATCATCTCTGTTAGAAGAGTACAAATGTTAATAGCATTTCCTTTATGAAATACTTGAAACAAGGCTGGGCGCGGTGGCTTACGCCTGTAATCCCAGCACTTTGGGAGGCCGAGGCGGGTGGATCACGAGGTCAAGAGATCGAGACCATCCTGGTCAACATGGTGAAACCCCGTCTCTACTAAAAATACAAAAAATTGGCTGGGCATGGTGGCGCGTGCCTGTAATCCCAGCTACTCGGTAGGCTGAGGCAGGAGAATTGCCTGAACCCAGGAGGCGGAGGTTGCGGTGAGCCGAGATAGTGCCATTGCACTCCAGCCTGGGTAACAAAAGCGAAACTCCATCTCAAAAAAAAAAAAAGAAAAAGAAATACTTGAAACAAATATTTTTATTTGATTTATGACGCTTTTCTCTTTATTTGACCAAGAAATGTTATGGTGGTTCCATTATGTGTCTAGACACTGTGCTGAAGGCATTGGGAAGCAGGAGCACACTCGCACGAGAGCCTCATGTCTGGTGACAGCCACTCGCTAGAACTGGGATGATAGGGCATGTTGTTATATCACTCAAGACTTATGCTACTTTTAAAGTCTTATGTTAGCAAAGTGAAGAAATGTGAATAATTGGTGAAAACTTTGAAAACCAAGCTCTAAGATTCCTGTAAGGAACTATAGGTTGGAAATAATTTAATAATGCCAAGTACATATGATCAAGAAGATGATAGCGTGGACAGTTCTCTGACATGACTATGTGTCCTTTTTTTTTTTTTTTTTTTTTTTTTTTTTTATTTTTTTTTTTTTTTTTTTTTTTTTTTTTTTGAGACAGTTTCACTCTTGTTGCCCAAGGTGGAGTGCAGTGGTACGATCTTGGCTCACTGCAGCCTCTGCCTCCCGGGTTCAAGCAATTCTTCTGAATCAGTCTCTCAAATAGCTGGGATTACAGGCACATGATGACACCTGGCTAATTTTTGTCTTTTTAGTAGAGGCTGGGTTTCACCTTGTTAGCCAGGCTGGTCTCGAACTCCTGACCTCAGGTGACCCCCCCCCCCACCTCAGTCTCCCAAAGTGCTGGGGCATTAGCCACTGTGCCCGGCCACTATGTGTTCTTTTAAGCCCCATGACAAAGTTTTTAAAAAGATGCTTTGGTTGGGCACAGGAGCTCATGCCTGTAATCCCAGCACTTTGGGGAGGCCAAAGTAAGGTGGGAAGATCACTTGAGACCAGGAGTTTAAGACTAGCCTGGGCAATATGGCGAGACCCTGTCTGTAGTAAAAAATTTAAAAATTAGCCAGGCATGGTGGCACAGGCCTGTGGTCCCAGCTACTTGGGAGGTTGAGGTGGCAGGATTGTTTGAGCCCAGGAGGTCAAGACTGCACTGACCTGTGATTGCACCACTGCACTCTAGCCTAAGTAACAGAGCAAGACCCTGCCTCAACAAAACAAACAAATGAAAAAGATACTTTGGTTATATGTGATAGCAAGTTAGCAAAAAAGAAGGCATTAATTTATAAATACATATGCTTGATTGGGGACATGATCTTTAAAAATTTTTAAACAAGATATGTGATCAAAGACAACTGAATTAGTCAGTGAGCATAAAGTGTGACAGATTTTAAAATTTCTACCTCTAGTCATTATATTAAGCCCTTACAGCAGTCAGTATAGCACAGATTCATCCTGAATCCTATGGGAGGAAAAGGGGTTAGTTACCAAGAACCTTATAACCTGAACTTGACTATAGATAATATCATTGTATTTGAATGTGCAGTATGTATTACTTGATTCTCACTTAGTTATCTTTAGTTTTCCTGAAAAATTATAGGGAATTTTAGTGATAGGCCTCTTGTAGCATGAAGAGGCAAATATTTTATAAGCACTGTACACATTCCAATATTGATCAGCTGGCTCATTAATGATCCCCCAGCTTGTTAATGATGAATTGAACATGTGTAGGCCCCATGGATGACAGGGACCTGTTCCATTCATCTTTTTCCTTCCTTTTGGAACTGGTACATGTTGAGTGTCTGATATGAATTGAACAAAACTTGAATTGTTTAATTTTATGCTTGTATCAAGCAAGCTTCCAGAAGGCTGGCTAAAGAGTAGTTTGTTCATTTAAAAAATCTAGCCTTGAGAATCTTTGTACTGTGAATATTTTTCTCTCAGCCCCAGAGCCAGTCCCACCCCTTTCAGTCTAACCTTTGGCAGCCCAACACGGTATGCTGCAAGTAGCATGAAAATTCTTAACTTATTCCTTTCAAAAAAGAAGCTAACCGTATTTAATCCTTTGTGTAGGCGTTCTTTTCATCCTTAACACAAATGGAAGGGAGGCATTATTATAGTAAATTTGCAGATGGGGAAACTGAGGTTAAATAACTTGCTGAATTCCTACCACCAGTGGATCACAAAGCTGTGTGACACTGGGCATGACTTCTGAAAAGAATCCCTTCTTGCCTTCCTGCAATTTGTAGGTGAAAGTAGGGTTTGCTCAGGAGGGGGTATAGCTCAGGGGTAGAACATTTGACTGCAGATCAAGAAAGTAGGGTTTGCTGATGGCCCTGAGAAAATCTTAACAAACTGGATGAGCCTCAAAGAATTTTCCAGGGATATGGCTCCAGAACTTCCCTTGTGGGTGCTGCATGACCTTGTCCTGCTGCTCAATACGAATTTGATATAAGTATGGACATGGCCTTGCTCTGAAGAAAAGTGAAAAGGCTTCATTTCTTTAGCAGAAAATGCATGTGTAGCATTTTGAGAATGAATGTTGGATCCAAGTTGTCTGACAATAGAGAGACTTCAGAGAATGGAGTTTTAGATCACACAGATTGGACAGGATCCATGTATGCCTCTGAATCCTTCCTTGTTTCTAGGGGGCTGTTCCAACACAAAATTGAGGTCAACCTCATTCAGTTTTACCAGAGATTTAATTGGACACACTTTGGCTAATCAAGTAGTAATAACCATGTTTCACATTTCTTCCTTTACTTACTACTTTCTCCTTGAGAGCAAATAATTTAAAACCAGAAATTTCTGTCTTGGCCATTATGGGATGTGTGTGGCTATAAGTGAAGAAATTGCAGAACCTACACGGAAGATACCAGAAACAATACCCAGCCGTTTTGTT